>NW_024081047.1:1216360-1270469 GCF_003009895.1 Hyaena hyaena | reverse complement strand
CCGTACCGGGGGCGCAGCCGAAGTTGGTTGCACTCTTCAACCCAGGCCAGTTCCAATCTCCAAATCCCCGTCCGTGCGCCCCGCTGACATTGCCTTAGACACAGCCTCCCAGGCAAACCCCTCGGGCAATTCCAGGCCCCCTGCCGAGCTCTTGGGGCGGAGTCAGAATTGCTGCTTCCTTCTCTGGGTCCGGCTGGCGCGCATGCGCGGGGGCTTGCCCGCAGGGTGTTCTGAGCCCGAGCCCGCTGGAGTGAGGAAAACTGGGTCCCTCTATGGCTCGTCACCCAAAACACGAACTCACAGGCTAATTTCCCAGTTTTTAGTTCCTTGCCTTCCCTCTCGAGTTCCAGCCAGCCAGGAGCGCGGACGCCCTATGTCTGCGTGGCTCTTTCAGGGGCCCCAGCCGCCAGGGAGCTACAATGGCGGCAGGCGCGCCACCACTCTGAAGTCCTGTCCTACCTCCAGGAACCAGACAAAGAAGCAGTTTGTGTGCTCAGCTCCCCCCAGGACCAGTTGGCGTGAGGGGACCTGGTGTGCAGGTATTTGGCAAGTACGGTCTTTCTATGCACCGAGCGGAGGTTTTTACCCCCCCGAGCGGAGGTTTTTCTGTTTCGGTCTCTCTCCTTTTCCCCTCTCACTCCCCGTAGAGGGTAGAGGGAGATCGTCTCCCACCCTGGAGTCTCCGATCCCCGCCCGATTTTATCTTCCCCGGTTCGCACTCATGTTAGAAGGCTCTCTCAGTGGATTCTGCGTCCTTTGTCTCCCAATCTCTCAGGTTTTGTAAGGTTTCCAATGGCTTCAGATCTTTTCTGTGTGATGTATGGGCACGAGTGCAAGTACGGATCTCCTTACTTCTCCGCCATCTTGCCCCCTTCCTTTGTGGTTTTCTTAAGACTAAAAGTTAGTAAGTGACAGATGTGGGTCTAGGACCCAGATCTTTTTATTTCAAACTTCTGCCCTCTCCTACTGGTTAACCCTTCATATATAACCCTTCATACATACATAGACCTTCATACATAAAATCCCAACCATGTCTTTCTTACTTTGTACTGTGGACCTGAAAGTACAGACAATTTTAAGAAATGTCAAAACATGTAGAAGAGCTTTTGGCATTGAACCAAAGCCAAAGAGTAAGTACCTGAACGTTTTTCATGTAAACCCAACCAAACCTGAAATACCACATTGTTCCTGGCTCTGCTCCCTTAATGTTATGCAATACTCTGTAACGATTTGTAATAAAGGTGTACAAGAAACTGTGGTGGATAATTAAAAAGAAAGATGAATGGTGAGGTTGAAACAATCCCAGCAAATTTATACCCTCAAAAATCCCAAACGTACTTCATCTCTCTTGATAACCTTTCCTTATGCTTGTGAGAGAGTAGCGGACACAATACGCATCCCTACCTAAAGAAGAATCATAACACACAGCCCGGAACTGGGCCAGTAGGAGTGGGCAAAGCACCAGAGCTAGCTTCCCCTGCATCGAGCAGCTGGCATGTCCTCTAAGCTGGCTTTCCTGGGTCTTTATAAATAAGGCACACCCGGCATAAAACCATCATTCCTACCAATTACAATTTGTCTTAGACACCTCTATCTTCACTCACCTGTGCATATATTTGCAACACCGAATTTGTGATTCACATTTGACATCACCCTACCATTAGAGAAAGGTAGAAATGCCATATTAGGCTCTGACAGAAATCATAAATGTGTTACTGAAGGAAATGATCGTTGTCCAGGAATGTTAACTCCAAAAGTCAGTGTGAGTCTCTAAATACACCTATATTCCCTTAAAATAATAAGATTTAATAACAGAAACTAATAGAAATCTTTATTTAATGGTTACAAGTATGTCCCTCCAATAACTATATATGGGCAGTTTAGTAGAAAGCATCCAGTAAGTATCCTGCAATGCAGAGCTTCTCAACTTTGGTGCTATGACACTATGGGCTTGATAATTTTGTGTTGCGAGGAGAACCCTGTGCATTGTAGGATGTGTAGCAGCATCCATGACCTCTACCCACTAGATGTCAAGAGCACTCCCCAATTTTGATAACTTAAAATGTCTCTAAACCTTGCCAAACATCCTCTGGGTCCATAACTGCCCCTGAATGAGGACCATCATTCAGTGTAAAAGAAAGACAATGGGTCATATTAAAATCTCAACTTCATCACTTAATAGCTGTGTGGATTTGACAAGTTACTTAACTTTCTGAGCCTCATAACCTTCTTCTGTAAAATATAGGATGTAATAACTATCTGTGTGATTTGTGAGATTTTTTTTTAATTTGAGAGAGAGTGAGCACATCCAAGTCGGGGAGGAGAGAAAGAGAGAGGGAATGAGAGAGATTGAGAGAGAGGAGAATCTCAAGGAGGCTCCATGCTGGAGCCAGATGCTGGGCTTGATGCCACGACTGTGAGATTGTGACCTGAGCCGAAATCAAGAGTTGGATATGCCTAGTGAGAAAGAATGAAATCTGGCCATTTGTAGCAACGTGGATGGAACTCGAGGGTGTTATGCTGAGTGAAATAAGTCAGGCAGAGAGGGACAGATACCATATGTTTTCACTCATAAGTGGGACAGGAGAAACTTAACAGAGGACCATGGGGAAGGGAGAAGGGGAAAAATAGTTGGGGAGAGGGAGGGAGGCAAACCAAGAGGGACTCTTGAATACTGAGAATAAACTGAGGGCTGATGAGGGTGGGGGAGAGGGGAAGGGGGGTGATGGGCATGGAGGAGGGCACTCATTGGGATGAGCACTGGGTGTTATATGGAAACCAACTTAATGATAAACTATAAAAGAAAAAAAAACGAGTTGGATGCCTAACTGACTGAGCCACCCAGCTGCCCTGAGATTTTGCGGTGCTTTGTATGTAAAGTATGTACCTAGTATCAAGTATGACACATAAGAGGGAAACAAAAAATATACATGTGTGGAACATATAATTTTTTAATAAATATGTCTGGGCTGAACAAATGTCTATGTTGGCAATGAGGTGATATGCCTACAATTGTAGTTTTCAGGTCTCTAACATACAGCTAGTAGAAGCAATGCTCAAAACAGACAAAACTTTCTTGGTAGTAAACATTTTCCCTTAGAAAGTGATATTACAGGGGCGCCTGGGTGGCTTAGTCGGTTAAGCGTCCGACTTTCGCTTAGGTCATGATCTCACAGTTCGTGGGTTCAAGCCCCGCGTCGGGCTCTGTGCTGACTGCCAGCTCAGAGCCTGAAGCCTGTTTCAGTCTGTGACTCCCTCTCTCTCTGACCCTCCCCTGCTCACGCTGTCTCTCTCTCTCTCTCCTAGAAATAAATAAAACATTAAAAAAATTAAAAAAAAAAAAAAAGAAAGTGATATTACATTTATCACCCACTGAGTACCTATATGACCATTGGGACTAAAATGAATTGAAAATATATTGACTTGATTTGCACATATAGAAATTTTAGGTAAATTATTATTAGATTTGTAAATTTGGAATCATACTATTATTTGTTTGTTTCAACTGACATGATTCTGGAGTCTCCCTAAATGGATTAAATACTATCTTTTGGGAAACTGGAAAGTCATGTTCTTTTCTGTTTATCAAATAAACACAAATGTCTATTCAGTTCTAACAATAAAACTCTGCTTTTTCTCCCTAATGACTCACATCCTCTTTGGTATGTGGATAATAAAAATGGTAGAGATATTCTTGAAAATCTGAAAGCCAATATATGCCTACTAAGTCTTACCAAAAATCAGGTCATGCAACAGAGTGTTTTAAAAGCACATGCTTTCCAGATGGCCAGTAGCTTCCCAACTAGAGAACAGCTCTCTCTCCTTGTCCACACACCCACCCTCTCCACACCCTCTTACTTTTCTTCTTCAGGACGTTTCTTGATCCAGCAGTTATCCTGCAAGAAAGTCCTTCTTTTGTTCACCTCGTGAAAATCTTGTTGCCTCAGTGCGGTCCCCTGCGTGGTATTCTTCATATCTGTCAACACAAAAAATAAGAAGAAACTGGGCAGTGTAATTGCACGGGGCCAAGAGTGAGCTTGTTAACCTGGATGTCTTGAGAGCCACATCTGACTGGCCAGCATCAATCTTCTAGGCTGACAAGGCCAGCACTGTTTCAAAGTAGGATGTGCTGGCAAGAAGGAACAAATCCCACACCCCATCATCAGAGATAACATATAAAACTGCTCAGGTGCCAACTGAAACTGCCAGTGTGGGGTTCGGGAGGCCCCGTGAGGCACCCAGGAATATAGAACCACAGGCTTGAGGTAAACCAAGCCAGGGGTTGGTGGGTCTGCCATTTTATTTAAAAAGAAATATGCTTCAGAAGTACACACAAGATTTTTAAAAGCACCTACTAACTAATCATCAAGCAGTCCTGGTGCTTTTGAATATAAGTAGCTGAATTCTTTAATCTCAGGGGAGTCAGAAGCACAGAATGTCCCCCACACTAAAGAACATTTGTATTGATTAAAAAAAAATCTTTGAGTTGCAATTGCATGAGTAAAAGCTATAGCACCCTTATGTTTTCCTGAATCCTAACTTTGGCAATACTAATTAAGTTAGACTATTGCCTCTAAGCATTCAATATCTGCATAAAAGAATTAAGAGCTATGAGTTGTTTTCTCAGATTCTTAAGTTTTCTGAGTAAGGAAAAAATTATCTACATTACCATTTCCTGTGGGAGACATTTTTCTCACGGTAAAATTTGACATGCTGTCTTCCAGGAAGGCTCTAAAAGAAAAATAGGGAGAGGGAGAAATACAACAGTGACTCTAAGAATCTACAAGTGACTCTCTCATTGCTAATAAAACACATTTTTCAATGACATTAAGAAAGTCAAATGATCTGGTATAAGGAATACATCACATAAAGTGTCCCTGAAGAACTTGAGAGTTCATCGATTCCAATGTATTTATTTTACAGATGTGGAAGTTGAGGCCAAGGGGCCACCTGGCTGGCTCAGTCAGTTAAGCATCTGACTCTTGATCTTGGCTCAGTTCGTGATCTCACAATTCGTGAGATCAAGCCCCATGTTAGACTCTGGGCTGACACCACAGAGCCTGCTTGGGATTCTCACTCTTCCCCTTTCTTCTTCTGCCCCCCTCCTCTCTCTCTCAAAATAAATAAATAAACTGGGAAAAAAAAAGAAATTGAGGCCAAGACCGGTTAGCGTCCCCTATATTATATAACAAGCAATTGGCTGAATGAGGCCATCAATTAACTCATTTATTCAATCAATAAATATTCACTGAGTGCCTGTAGTGTGCTTGGTGCTAAGCCAGGAGCTGGAGACAAAAAGATGAGTAAGAGAAATGTTTGCTCAGGTAAGTAGGGAAATAGAGACACGGAATTCACAGCACAGTATGCACAGTGCCCTAAGAAGGGAAGCGGTCCCTGGGGAAGCCAAAGTGAGCCCAGGGTTACATTATAACTTTGTGAGTCCTAGACACTTGCTTTCATCAGCCTCTTCACACACACACACACACACACACACACACACACACACACACTCATGCACGCACGCACACACACACATGCATGCACTCACATGTTAAAAATTATATTTTATGACTGTTAGTATAAAGGTGAAAAATAATCCAGGCTGGCTTCACTATTATACATTCATTATTTTATTATATTCATTTTTTTCTTCTGTTGTTAAAAGGAATTAAAATTAGAACATTTTTGTAGGCCCTTCAAGGTATCCTAGGCCTTAGGCACTGCCTTTTTCTGCTTAACGGTTAAGTTGACCCTGGGTTTTCCTGAATGTGGCATTTCCAGTTTTAAAACTGAAAAAGTCCCGAGCAAATGGGGATGGCTAGTCCTCCTATATGGGGAATTATGTTTTTTGCAGGATCCATCCAACCATACAGTGTATGAAATGTTGGAGGGACATAAGATCTCAAGTCAAAAGCAAGTCATAGGCTCAGCTTTATTACATCAAAGTTCTGTAATTGTACCATGTAATCTCCCTGTAAAATGGGCTAATGAAACCTGCCAACATAAGTTTGTGACGATTAGGGGTGCCTGGGTGACTCAGTCAGTTGAATGTCTGACTTCGGCTCTGGTCATGATCTTGTGGTTTGTGAGTTTGAGCCCCATGTGAGGTCCTTTGCTGACAGCTCAGAGCTTGGATCCTGCTTCAGATTCTGTGTCTCTCTCTATCTCTGCTTCTCTCCACCCCCTCATGCTTTTTCTTTGTCTCTGTCTCTCTGTCTGTCTCTCACTCTGTCTCAAAAATAAGTTTGTGATGATTAAATGAATAATGTACACAAAAACCACTCTGTTCAAATGTAAGTGCTATTTCAACCTAAGACCATATTAACAGACAGCTGTTTATAGGTATAACTCAGGGGTTCTATAAGTCTGTCTCTCATCCTCTGATGCAAAAGCGTCTCCTATAATAACTTGCCATAGGACCTGAAGTGGCAAAGACACATTTCTTTGGATGACATCATTGTTTTCCTTGGGGTCTTCTTTAAAATACCCCTGCCCTAGAGTAGGTGAGAAGTGGAATGTGCTGGTGCCCAGACCAAGTTCACACTACCTGTCTGGTGTTGGCATTCTGGGCTCATGACTGCACCTGCCCTGGAGAATTGCCTTTAGCTAGTGGGGCTGCTTGGCTTCACACCTTCCGCACACACTACAGCCTGCAGTGATGAATGACCAAGGGTAAAAGGTGAGTCTCTTGCCTCAAGGTACAGCCAATTCTGCAGGTGATTTGTACTTCATAGCTCACTATGGGATCAGGCTGAAGCTAGACTAACAGAGAGCATATGCTTCCTCAGTCCCTTTATCTGTCTCTTCTTCCTCCTTTCTCCTGAGAGCCTACCCTCAATAAGTCACAGGCACCCAAATTCCTCTCAGGCAATGCTTCTAGGAACCCAACCTAACACTAACCACAATGCAGTCAATCACGGCATTATGTTCACAGAGATCAGCAGCTGTTCATATCGCTAATAGCTGAGAGGTTGAAGGTCTTAGTGAAGTTAGAAAGATGTGCATTTATTTTTTTTTAAATGTTTTATTTATTTCTAGGAGAGAGAGAGAGAGACAGCGTGAGCAGGGGAGGGTCAGAGAGAGAGGGAGTCACAGACTCTGAAACAGGCTCCAGGCTCTGAGCTGGCAGTCAGCACAGAGCCCGACGCGGGGCTCGAACCCACGAACCGCGAGATCATGACCTAAGCGAAAGTCGGACGCTTAACCGACTAAGCCACCCAGGCGCCCCGAAAGATGTGCATTTAAAGGATGCTGAGTGAAATAAGTCAGGCAGAGAAGGACAGATACCATATGTTTGCACATATAGGAGAATTAGGAGGAACTTAACGGAGGACCATAGGAGAGAAGAAGGAGGAAAAATAGTGGGGGAGAGGGAGGGAGGTAAACCATGAGAGACTCTTGAATGCTGAGAACAAACTGAGGACTGATGGGGGTGGGGGGAGGGAATGGGGGGCGATGGGCATGGAAGAGGGCACTTGTGGGGATGAGCACGGGGAGTTATATGGAAACCAACTTGACAATAAACTATTTAAAAACAGAAAAAATAAATAAAGGATACTATTTACTGACTGTTATTCTAGAGTGTGTTGTAGTTCTGCTCCCTCATCTATCAAATGAGGTGAAGTATGGCTGTTATGAAGATCAAATTAGATGACATATATAAAGTGTCTAATTATTACCTAACAAATGGAAAGTGCTCAGTTTTTAACCTCATACCTCTGTCATCTTGAAAAGAAGAGATCAAATACACAAGGCAAGTGTGGTTGCATGTGGGGAGGGGATGGAACAGCCCAGGCCACTGGGCATGCAGGGAGTGTAGGCAGCCTCTGGCTGGCTGTTTTTGAAGCTCACTAAACTTTGGCAGAATGGGGTAGAAAAGAGGCATGTGAAGACACACTTCAATCTCAGCTACTTGTTCATTTCCCTTCAGTTTGGCCCAGCTTCTCTGGGTTCTTGGCTAGCTTTCTCCTGTTTCTCAATGGGCTCCAATAAATTCTCTTCCCGAGCTGGTAAAGACCTAGAGAGTTCATAGCTGCTTGAAATGAGATTCTGAGGTAGTAAAAATGCTGAATGTATATTTGATGATATATTTGTAAACACCACAAATTTAAGTGTAAGACACAGGTCAAGGTAAATGGAGAAAAGGCATTTTACAATTGTCTATTTATCTATCTCTTTCAAAAGACTGGCAGTCCTGTGGGCAAGATCCAACTCTTTCCCTTCTAAATTTCTGGCACCTGGGGCTGAGTGGATGCTCTTTGGGTGCCTATTATGGGCTGTATTGGGTCTCCCCCAAGATTTCTATATTGAAGCCCAATGCCCAGTACCTGAAGATGTGACTGTATTTGGAGACAGAGCCTTTAAAGGGATGATTAAGTTAAAATGAGGCCATTAGGTGGGCCCTAATCCTACATGTCCAGCGACCTTATAAGAGGAGGAATTTGGGACGCACAAAGAGATACCAGGAGTGTATGTGCACAGAGAAAGCCCAGGTGAGGACACAGAAAGTGGCCATCTGTAAGCCAAGGAGAGAGGCTGCAGGAGAAACCAAACCTGACAGCACCTTGATCTTGGATTGCTAGCCTCCAGAATTGTGAAACAATAAAGTTTTGTTGTTTAAGTCAACTAGTCTGTGGTATTTTGTTATGGCAGCACTAGCAAAAAAATAGAGTACTTATGGAAAACATGATTTAAACATTTCTAACATAGTTAGGTCATTCAAAGCGCTTTGTATCACCCTGTCTCTGACCTGTGCCCTTTGTGTCTTCAACTGTCCTACTGCATAGGGCAACTACTAATAGCAACAGCATCTGCTCTGAACAGGGTATCTCACAGGCATTGTCTCATCCTTTCATAAACTCTGTGAGGTGTTTATTATTACTTCCATCTCCCAGATAAGACAACTGAAACTCAGGGAGAGTATGTAACATATCTATGCAAAAAGAAGCAGAATCTGACTTCTAAACCAAAGCCAACTCTTTCCGTATCAGCCAGCAGTAATGTTCATCATGAATCATTGCAAGACTTGACCAGTACTCTGACATTAGGGTGAGAAGAAAGGGAGACAGCAGCAGCCCACCTGACCCTAGACATCGCACTCTTTGGAAGTCCCATGCGCTCTGCCCCTAGTGCCTGGTAGTAGGATAGCCAGGACGGCCTCTGCAGCAGACAGACCCTTACAGAGCAGGGTTCTCTGTATACTCCTTGAACATACGTCTACACAGAAGCTTGTACAAGAATGGTCATAGCAGCATTATTCAAAATAGCTCAAAGCAGAAACAACACAAATGTCCATCAGTGGATGAATGGGTACATAACATGGTATACTCATATAATATGGAAATGCTATATTCATACATATTACTCAGTAATTTTTTAAAACTGAAGTATTGGGGTGCCTGGGTGGCTCAGTACATTAAGCACCCAACTCTTGATTTCATCTCAGGTCACGATCTCATGGTTCTTGAGATTGAGCCCCATGTCAGGCTCCGTACTAACAGCATGGAGCCTGCTTAGGATTCTCTTCCTCGGGGCGCCTGGGTGGCTTAGTCGGTTAAGCGTCCGACTTTCGCTTAGGTCATGATCTCGCGGTTCGTAGGTTCGAGCCCCGCGTCGGGCTCTGTGCTGACTGCCAGCTCAGAGCCTGGAGCCCGTTTCGGTCTGTGACTCCCTCTCTCTCTGACCCTACCCTGCTCTCTCTCTCTCTCTCTCTCCTAGAAATAAATAAAACATTAAAAAAAAAAGAAATATTAAAAAAAAAAAGGATTCTCTTCCTCTTTGTGTCTCTTTCTCGCTCCCCCTTTCTCCCTGCCCCTCCCCCACTCACACTCTATAAATAAATAAATAAGTAAATAAATACTTTAAAAATAAACAATGAAGATTGATACATACTACAACATGAATGAAGCTTGAAACATGCTAAATGAAAGAAGCCAGACAAAACACTACATGTGTGTGACTCTATATGGATATTTATTAGATTTTCTTCAGTATTCTACTCACATCCCATCTCAATTCTGCTCCCAAGTAAGGCTTTTGCTGCCCCTTTAAGTTCTGCTGGGTAAGGAGGAGAGTTCAGACAATAATAGCACTTAGATGATTTTATAGAACTTTATAATCTATCCCATTTGGTTTCCACAACATTTAAGAGTGATGTTGGGGCACCTGGATGGCTCAGTTGGTTAAGTATCTGACTTCGGCTCAGGTCAGAACACAGAACCCACAGTTTGTGGGTTCAAGCCCTGTTTTGGGGTCTGTGTTGACAGCTCAGGAGCTGCTTGCTTCGGATTTTGTGTCTCCCCTACTCTCTGCCCCTCTCCTGCTCCTGCTCTGTCTCTCCCTGTTTCTCAATAATAAAGAAATGTTTAAAAAATTAAAAAAAGAGTGATATAATTCCATAACAACATGGATGGAACTAGAGTGTATTATGCTAAGTGAAATAACTCAGAGAAAGATAAAAACCATATAGTTTCACTTATATGTGGAATCTAAAACAAACAAACAAATAAAACAGAAACAGATTCATAAATACAGAAAACAAACTGATGGTTACCAGAAGAGATGGGGATGGGGGAATGGGCAAAATAGGTGAAGGAGATTAAGAAGTACAAACTTCTAGCTATAAAATAAATAAGTCACAGAAGTGAAAGGTACAGCATATGAAATATACTTAATAATATTGTAGTAACATTGTGTGGTGAAAGATGGTGACCACACTTACAGTAGTGAGCACTGAGTAATATAAAGAATTGTCAAAATCACTATGTTGTATACCTGAAATAAATATAACTATACTTCAGTTAAAAAAAATTAGAGTGATCTAATCCCTACCTTTCAGAGACAGAAGCAGAGACTTGGCTCAAATAGCTAATGAGTGGCGAAGCTGGGACTCAACATGAGGCTTTCTAACTGGAGGCTCATCATTATTTCCTGTATGCTAGGGACTCCCACATCCTCAGCACTTCCTGCAGAGTTGTACAGAGAAAAGTAGGTATCTCCCCTTTACCTTATATTTAGAGAATGGCTCTAATCAGATCCAGCATTCTGCTAGAGGGTCTGATATTTTCATGCCTTCTGTAGCTAGGCGTTCTCCAGGAGGCCTGGTTAAATGGAGTCAAATGAGATAAGACATTGAAGAAGCTCATGGCCCTTAACGTCTTTCTCCCTGACAAGCTTCAAGTGTCTTGTAAACACCTCACTGTCTCCACCCTAGAATCTCTGTAATACTTTCTAGGAAAGGCTCCAACAATCCCACTTGCTCTCTCTAGAAAACCTGATTCTATCCTGTTGCGTCTTCCAATGAGAGTCCCTGGGAAGAACTTAGCCTTCTGTGCTTCGCCGTCCTTCTTCTCTCAAACTAGGATTCCACGCAGAAGGTAGGAGCTGCCATCTCGAGACCGTGGACTAACCATGAGGACTAAAGTCACATACTAAGAATGGCAGAGTAGGAAGTTGAAGGAGACTTATGCCTTGACAGTACCACAGAGCTGCCACAGTTGTCCTGGATTATCTATCTCTTGACTTCTCCTTGGAAGAGAAAAAAACCTCCAAGTTCCTTCAGAAGATTGTTTTTCCATATTTTTATTACTCAAGCTTAATGTTCTTCCTACCTGTTATGAAACCATTGTAGAAGTAGAAGGTGTAAGGTGTAAAAAGCCCACGGTGGTCTACAAGATATATCTGTGACTCTTTTATTAGTAAATCACTATTTCTTATAATATGTCTATGTGTTTAATGTTCCTAGCAAGAAGGATCCCTTGTTGGGTCCCTACTATTGCTTCACATCCTTTGTGTATATTATTTTATTTAATCCTTCCAAGTGAGTACTATCATCTCTAATTATAGGAATCCAAAACTCAGAGAGGTTAAATAATCTGCCCAAGGTCACAGAGTAAGTGGCAGAACCAGGAATTATAATTAGGTCCACACTACTGTAATGCCAAGGCTGTCTTGAGTACATGATACTACATGTTGCTCAAAGTACTATGTGATATAGCCAACACCAGACACTCAGAGAAATGCCTTGGAGTTCCAAAAGATGGGAGATAATGGAAGAGGAGCTGTAATGAATGGCTGCTCCAGTATCCCTGGACGGCTCAGGCTTGAGCCTCACCCCTCCTGAATCTACACCCAAGTCATGAGTAGCCTGGCACTATCCCTGATTGGACTCCTTTCCTGGACAGATCTCCTTCCTAGATAACTTAATAATGTTTTATACTCATTCCTAGCCCAATTGTGTCCATTGACACAAAGTAAATGAGAAAGGAACGTGTAATATATTCTATTTTCAGGTGGTAAGAGTTTAATAAACATACAGAGAGGGTTTTTTTAATTAATGTGACTCATATTGTGAGAAAATAATTTTTTCTCATTAAATCTGTATGTGCTCCTCTTATACCCCTCACACAATCTCCTTCAGCCTCACCTTCTTTCTCTTCTTAGGACATGTTGGCCATGTCACCCTATACATCTCCTCATGTCAGCCCATTTCGTGGGCTCAAAACAATTCCTAAAAGCTCCGATCTAAAACCTCTAAGGTGCAGGGCACCTGGTGGCTCAGTTGGCTGAGTATCTGACTCTCGATTTCAGCTCAGGTCATGATCCCAGGATTGTGGGATCAAGTCCCACATCGGGCTATATGCTGAGCATGGAGCTTGCTGGGGATTCTCTCTCCTCTCTTTGCCCTTCTCTCCCACTTGCACTCTCTTTCTCTCTAAAAATCAATCAATCAATCAATTAATTAAAACAGTAAGGTGCAAGCCCCTGTCTTATCAACCTTTAATGTCACAGAAACTTTACTGTAATAGAACTCTTTCTATATTGCCCAGAATATAAAGCAATAATTTTTATATATGGATATTTCTTGCACTGTTATTAAAAATGAATCAACAACATGTCTTTGTGAATAACCCTTATTAGTAATTAATATTAATTAAATATCCTTTTTTTTTTTTCAAAATTTATTTCTAGGAGAGAGAGAGAGAGAGACAGCGTGAGTAGGGGAGGGTCAGAGAGAGAGGGAGACACAGACTCTGAAATAGGCTCCAGGCTCCGAGCTGGCAGCCAGCACAGAGCTCGACGCGGGGCCCGAACCCACGAACCGCGAGATCATGACCTAAGCGAAAGTCGGATGCTCAACCGACTAAGCCACCCAGGCGCCCCTTAAATATCCTTTTGTAGAGTGGATTAGAGATTTTAAACCTCTTAAACTGACAGTGTCAAAAATCTATGCATCTGATTTTTATTTTTATGGCATTTTTAAAAGAAATTACCTATTTCAGGGACTGAGATTACCCTGATTTTCAAATCTGCTCAGAAACCTTTGTGTTTATATCTATCTGTAAGGTATCTAATAATGACACCTTAGGAGCCTCAGTTCAGTCAGTTTGACTTATTTCTAAGTACTGTCCTTCGGTTTCATTCCAAATAAGTTTTTTAACTTCTCAGGAGAAAGATGAGACTCTAATGTTGGCTCCTCAAAACACTGTTACCAGTGCCTCATGATGGCAGATTACCAGTAACTGTATTTTATTTTACTTTATTTTTTATTTAAAATGTTTATTTATTCATTTTTGAGAGAGAGAGTATGTATACAAGCAGGGGAGGAGTAGAGGGAGAAGGAGAGAGGGAATCCCAAGCAGGCTCCACACTGTCAGCACAGAGCCTGATGTGGGGCTTGAACCCACAAGCCATGAGATCATAACCTGAGCCAAAACCAAGTCAGACACTAAATCGACTGAGCCACCTAGGCACCCCACCAGCAACTGTATTTTAAATGTGGAATTTTATGGGAAAAGATGTATGAAAGCTAGTTGTCTCTATTATACTGGGAATTATAGAAACCTTTCCCTTTAAAGCATTGAATACATAAGTTGAAAATTCTAATATGAAATCATGACATCAAGTCAATACAGATAGAGGGAAAATCTTTTGAACTTCTGGACCATCTTTTGTTTCTCCTTTGTGGCCAAACACCAGCAAAATACAGCAAAACTGGCTAGAAAATGGCCTATGTACATTCACCTTTGGGTGTATAATCTAGGGGGTTTCATGGGCCGGTAATAGTGCCATACCCACTACTACTTGTTTCCCAGAAATCACTAGTAACTGGGAAAAACCCCTAGAAACTGGAAAAGGACAAATGCCACTTAAACTATTTTCTATAGAATAATGAGAAGCTCAGTAATTACAAACCAATAAACAGAAGCCTTAGCTTCTGGGAAATAAATAAAACAAACCACCAAACAACCAATTACCGCCTAAAAGAACATGAAATATCATGGAAGGAGAAAACAAACAGGTCTTCATGAAGTGCAAACATTAACAAGTCCATAAAATTAATGGATTGTGTTTAGCCTTCACATGCAGCGTAGAAGGAAATCCAATAATTATCAGGCTGGTAAGGACTCATTTAGCCTGCTGGGATGGTTATAAATTTGCTATTTCTTCAGTCACACAACCTAAGAGTGTGAGCTTAGCACTGGAAAACTTGCTTATTGACGGTAAACAGTTGGGAATGTAGTGCAGATGAAATCTTTCAGCCAGCCAGATGTCTACGTGCTACCAGTTCTCTAGTACCCACCATACAAATTTCTGACTGTTCTATTTTTACTATGAGCCCCCACCTGCCCAGGTTGCTACCACATAGCTTCTCTGCATACTAACAGCATCAAATTCTAGCATGAAGAGTCCTACTCTCTGGGACAATGATCTGTTTCACTCTATAAAAGACACTGATATAATATTCATTAATAAAAATGCTATTTTACAAAAATTGTCTATCCTGAGCCCTTCATGGGCTATTTTCTTTTTTTTTAAGTTTATTTCTTTATTTTTAGAGGTGAGGGAGTGAAGGAGGGGCAGAAAGAGAGAAAGGGGGAAAAAGGATCCCAAGCAGGCTCCATGTCATCAGCCTGGAGCTGGACATGTGGATCAATCTCAGGAACCATGAAATCATGACCTAAGCCAAAATCAAGAGTCAGATGCTTAACTGACTGAGCCACCCAGATGTCTCTCATGGGCTATTTTCAGTTCTTTCCAAAATCATTTGTTAAATGAGTAAAAACCCAAATTTTGACCATGGACTATGAGCTAAAACCTCATTAGTTACTGTAAGTACTTTGCCATATTTCATATTCACAATGGTTCTGTCATAAGGTCATTCTTTACCCCAATTTTACACAATACCACCTCTTTCATTATATCAGTAATACATGCCTAGTAGAAAATGTGTAAAGTCAAAGAAAGCACAAAGAAGAAAAAATGAGACACCTTTCATCTATCATTACTTTCTTCAAGGGTTCTCTTTGCATATTAGGGTATATTGATCCATATTTTTCAATGTCATTAAAAATATTTAAATGATTATTTCTTCTGCAACTAAAACATATTTCATTTTATGTGTCCATCTATCTATAACTTAACTCTTCTGTTGTTTCCAACAAAACCATACAAAAATCTTTGACAACATCTCTGATTATTTTCTTTGGATGGATCCCTAGATGTGAAATTACTTGCTAAGGGATATAACTTCTAAAATGTTCTTGATCCGTATTGTCAAGTCTCCTTCCTTAAGCTCTGTCAGCTTATAATGCACTGGCAGCATATAAATGTCCATACATATGGATTTAGAACTACCATTTATTAATCTTTTTAATAATTTAATAGATAAAAGTAGAATCATTTTGCCTCAATTAAATATTTTCATAATTGTATCCACCATTTTATTATGTGGATTATCCATTGATTAATATTATGTGTTTCTTAATTGCTTTCTTATTTTCTTAATAAGAAATATTTTCTTATTTTCTTGATCTATCAGTAAAAAGTAAAAATATTAATTTTTACTTTTCAATTTTCACTTACCTTCCTTTTTTATCAGCAGCTTTCAATATTTTAATTATCTTTCCCCTTATGAATTCTTTCACTCTTTAAAAATTCCTGCAGGTCATATATACAACTTCTTTTTGACCTCAAAATCCAGGCAATCACCAAGACTTACAACTCTATTCCTACATATCTCTCGATTGTATTTCTTTTTCCATTCAAGCTACCAATTATTCAAGCTGCCATAATCTCTTTGTCACTATTCTAACAGCTTCCTAGGTATATTCCTGTCTCTAGACTTAATCTCTTCTAACCCATTCTCTGTCAAAGCAGTCACCATCTTGCTTTAAAGTCTTCAGTGGTGCCCCATCTCTATCAGGATAAAAGCCAAGTTGTTGGGGCACCTGGGTGGCTCAGTTGGTTAAGCCTCCGACTTTGGCTCAGGTCATAATCTTGTGGTCCATGAGTTCAAGCCCTGCATCGGGTTCTGTGCTGCCAGCTCAGAGCCTGGAGCCTGTTTCAGATTCTATGTCTCCCTCTCTCTCTGCTCCTCCCCCACTCATGCTCTGTCTCTCTCTCCCTCAAAAATAAATAAACGTTAAATTTTTTTAAAAAAAATAGCCAAGTTGTTAACAAGGCTTACAAATTCACAGCTGCTGTCTCATCTCTCCGCACTCTCCATTCCTCACTCGAGCTCTAGTTTCAGCCACACTAAGTCAGGCCAGTTCCTTGAGTGTTGCATCCATTTTACCACCTTTAGGCTGTTGCTTACTCTATGCACTATGTCTAAAACAGGCTTAATTCTGAGTTTTCCTCACCTCTTACTCTCTTTTCAGGAAAGACTTCTATTCATTCTTCAGGTCACATAACCTCCCAGAAACATTTAGTGACACCATTGCAACCTGGTCCCCCACCTCTCCAGGCTGAATTAAGGCCCTACCAAGTACAGAAATAGCAAAGAAAATCTCTCCATAAAAGCATTTGCCAAACATACTGCCTGTTTGTGTGGCTGACTATCCTTCTATCCCCAGGGCACAACATGCACACACACACGTGCACACAGAGTAAATCTTGAAAAATGTAAACAAGACCATCTTCTCCACAGTTGTATTTCCTGAACTTATTACAGTATCTGGCACATAATCAGTTCTAGAGGGATATTTGTTGGACAAATGAGATTAACTAAATGTTTACACGTTTTCTTATAATTTGAAAAAAACATATTTTAGGGGTGCCTGGGTGGCTCACTCAGTTAAGTGTCTGACTCCTGATTTTGGTTCAGGTCATGATCCCAGAGTCATGGGATTGAGCCCCGCAGTCGTGTTGAGTGTGGAGTCTGCTTAAGATTCTCTCTCCCTCCCTTTGGCCTCCTTCTCTGCTTGTGTGCTCTCTCCTTCTTTCTAAAACAATAATAAATAAATAAATAAATCATAAATGAATTTTATTGTTACATGGTAACTAATACATATGGAATTATTTTGCTAACAGTGGAATGAATCCCTTTCCTATTGATAGGACAAAGGATTTTTCCTTTGTCACATATAAAGTTCTTACATATTCTAGAATGTGGTTTGTGGCTGTCTGTTTGTTCTAGAAATCTGTTTTTAGTTTCTTGCAGTAGAAACAAACTTTAATTATTATCTTTTATAAAAAGATAAAAATACACTTTAATATCAGTGCAACACCCCTAATTAATTTCCTGTACATAAATCCTATCAGCTATTCTCATCCATTTATTTCTTTCAGATAAACTTTAAAATTATTTCATCTATTTCCAAAATAAATATTCTTTTGGAACTTTTGATCTGAATTGTATGAACCCTATAAAATGATTTGGGAGGAGGTGACATTTATAATATTCAATCTGTCCATCCAGGAAGTTTTACTCAAGAAATTTTTTGTTTTTTTACAATAAAATTTTGTTATTTTTTAAATCAGGGCCCCACATTTTTCTTTTGGAGATTTTTTTGGAGATTTATTTTGATTATTTTGATATTTTACCATTCTTTGTGCTATTGTGAAAGAAATAATAATACAATGCATTTGTCACTAAGAATTCTAAATTTTCTTTTTATCTACTGGTGCTGTGAAATATGCATGATTCTACAAGTTACCCTTGATTCAAAGAAGGATCATGGTTAAATCCAAATCTCTCTGTACTCTAGCCTCCTGCAGGTTTTTCTTTTCTTTTTTTTTTTTTTATTTCTAGGAGAGAGAGAGAGAGAGCGCGTGAGCAGGGGAGGGTCAGAGAGAGAGGGAGTCACAGACTGAAACAGGCTCCAGGCTCTGAGCTGGCAGTCAGCACAGAGCCCGATGCGGGGCTCTAACCCACTAACCGCGAGATCATGACCTAAGCGAAAGTCGGACGCTTAACCGACTAAGCCACCCAGGCGCCCCTCCTGCAGGTTTTTCTACATGCATTCCTTTCAAACTTTTACCTAATGACAAAAGAGAGGGTGCTGGGAAGGAATGGGGAAAAGGGAAGAATCGTAGGATAGCATTTTTCTACAAAACCTTTTAACTAAAATTAGCTCTCAGTGCAGATGTACCATGTGGCATCTGTGCATTTTCTCAAATACCGCCAATCTCCTGGGATGTTTATATTCCAGTTTGAAAGAATGGTCCACACTACTTTCCCCCAGGAGGTTCCCTATAAAGGGGACCTAATCACATTTTAGGCCAGAGAAACTTGGGTCTACAAATGCAGAATAAATTATTCAGATGCTTAGAGCTCTCAGTATACCTCTATGATGAGGATTCAGCAATGTTGATTCTCATGTCTAGAAGTAAGCCATTTGTCATTTAGTGGAGAGCCGTAAAATACACTCTTCCAATTAATAATCACAATGAAAGGATGACTTATATCCTTAATAAGTTCAGCAACTAACATAAAATGCAATCTAATAAATATAATTGTAATTTGACAAAGCATCCATTTGAAGAACAGCCTTTTCCAAATTCTAAAACCACCTCGTTTTTTTTTACAGTGGTACACTAGAAACACTTAAGAAACATATTTGATGAAGACTTTTGATTAAAAGGTAAACTCTGAGCAACTGAAAACAGTACACAGAAATTAATACATAAAATCCTTATTTCAAAGTTCTCAGCAAGAGAAAAGGAAATTTGATCAACAAATGGCCTAGACGCAGATAGTATCAGAAGACAAGCTGTGTGGGAACAACAGAGATTTCCTTCGGACTGCTGGCCAAGGATTTTATCACTTCCTTCTTAAAGAATGCTTCAAGTTAATGCCCGAATCATAGGGATACTCTCAGTTAAATAATGTTTACTTACATTGACTGCTTAGTGAATTATATGCAGCTCATCCACCGTATGAGTTCAGCCATTCAGAATGTATTCTCTTTGTTTTGTTTACAGAAAAAAAAATGATTTTTTTAGGTATTTCAGTCAAAACTCCAGTGGTTAGAGAAGAATGTCATGGGGCACCTGGGTGGCTTAGTCGGTTAAGCGTCCGACTTTCGCTTAGGTCATGATCTCGCGGTTCATGGGTTCAAGCCCCGCGTCGGCTCTGTGCTGACTGCCAGCTCAGAGCCTGGAGCTTATTTCAGAGTCTGTGTTTCCCTCTCTCTCTGACCCTCCCCTGCTCACGCTGTCTCTCTCTCTCCTAGAAATAAATAAAAAATATTAAAAAAAAAAAAAAAAGAATGTCAGGTAAGTAGAATGGTACTGCAGCTACAGAATGGTGGCTGAGGTGGGGATGTCACTGACTGGGTGTACCACAGCCTCCAAATATGCTACATTGCCTTTCTACAGAGGACTGACCACTCCTTAGATGGAAACTTTGGGAATGCAATGAATAACAAGACTGAGCCCACAAACCACAAATAAAAATGTCTTATTATGTCATGGTCATACTATATACACAAGTATATTACTGGATAAGGATATTTGTATTTCTATATCATTTTAGCCCTTTTATAAAGCCAGAGGGAAGCTTATTTATTGCTACTACATATTTTATGTGAAAGAAATTTGAAAAATCATTGAAAAACTCAGTAAGACAAAAGTCTTCTCATTCTGGTTCTGTTAACTATGTCTTGGCAAGTTGCTCAACATTGATGTTTCTGTTGTCTGCATCTAAAAAATTTATGAGTTAGACTAGATAAGGCTATGCTCCATTCCAATCAGAAGTTTATGTCAACTGGATTAAAGATGTACATGAAGCTAAAATTTTAATAAAAACCCTGGCCTATTTATGTGTTCTAACATGATATTTAAAATCAACCAAATGTTTTACTAAAATTTCTACTGATAACATATCTCAGTTTTCTCAAACTGATTGTTCCAATAAAAATTGGAGTACAACAAATATCAGAAAAACTGTATCTGTTATATCAACTGTGAAAGTGAAAGCCAGTTTTAAATTTGATCACATTTCATGAAAAGTCAACTCATAAACCACAAATGCTGTACTTTAGCTTTCTGGTTACTATAGATGTTTGAAAGCCAAGTCATAAAATTCCTTAGTAAACCTTTGGGAATTGAGCTTTCAAGCCCTCTGAGACATACATGACCTGATCAGCAATGGGAAGCAATGAGAACGTTAGAACATAAGGCAGAGCCAGGTATGCTGTGGGAAACACCCCTCTAGAGGGGACAGAGCTGCTAGTTGCAAAGTGCTAGTGGCCCTGGGTTGGATTCCCACAGCTCTGTATCATGAATGGAAATGGTGGAGAAAAAAAAACACGAGTCAGACATGTCAGCTTTGCTATCAATTATAAAGGTAAGTCTGTTTAGAATAACTTTTCTATTTCTAGCAAAGAATCTGTTTCTAAAACTGATTTTTCAAGACTAGGATATAAATAGAGGTTGAAAATCGGCCCCCATCTATAATAACCAATTCCCAGGTTAGAACCCAGGATATACAGGCAAGTTAGCCAAATGCACAGGAATCCCTGAAAGACGCCAGACTCCCCCAATTCACCCTACCCTGCTTTATCCCATGGTACGCCCATGCAAGAAATGTGATTTTTCTTACTGGGGGAAGATAGGATAGAAGGGGTATGGGCTTGGCATCCTCATCCTCACAGCTCAGTGCTTGCAAGTGTTTCTAGCAGACAAGAAAAATAAATCTATGAAACAATGGAGTTCACCATTTCGATAAAAGCATCATCTGTGAAAACAAGGAGGTCCTTTTAAAAAATGTTTTTATAGTCACTTGCGAAAATAGAATTGCCTTGAAGAATTTACTATCCTTGTGGGTGACAGGATTCGCCAGCTGACAGCTCCCACACTGAAACTCAAAGAGGCTCTCATTTCTCTGCTTCCCAGAAATGTGTTAAGTTGCAGAGAAGTTAAAAGGCAATGCCATCTAAAATCACACGCAGCAGCAGAGCTGTTGACAGGCAAAACAGCCCCGTGGAAGCTGTCGAAATTTAACTGGAGAAAAGACAAAGTGAATACAGTAAGTTCTGATTTTAATCAATTGCAAAGGAAACAGGGAAAGTTATGCAAGTAAAGCAGATATATTTATGTGTGCAAATACAATTCAACTTACCTCTCTTGGGCAGAAAACTAGGACTTGTATCTGAACTGCCTTCAGTAGTTCCCCAGGTGTATAGTGCTGAACCTAGTGTGTAGCTGGAGTTTAATGAATGTCGTTTCCACCTCTACTTGACTGTGTTAATGAACAGTTCAGAGGCTTCTCCCTCAGTGGCTGAGTCACCCAGGGAGGAGGTGGGTGGTGTGAAAGAGGGTGTCACCTTGTATAAATACCAATTCAATTAAAACAGGCTCACTCCTGGACCTACTGTCTTTGTTTGGTGAATTCTTTGTGTAAGTTATGGCCTCGTTATGCCAAAAAGAATGTGCTCCTGTTATCGCCCTTTTAATTGATATCAACAATACACACAACTCTATCACAGACAAGGAGGCATAGTACCTAACCTATTTTGGATTCTCTTCAAAATAAAACAAAAACATAAGGTAGGAGGAGATTTTCTCTATCTACCCAAAGTGGCTGGAAGGCTGGGGCATGAATGCACAAGATGGGAAGGCCATTGTGGGAACCAACATTCTTTAGGATAGAAAAGTCCTTCGAAACTCTGAGCTCAGGAAATATGAAGCAACATAAGTTCTACACGTGGGATATTTTGTAAAACCATCAGAGGAAAAATACATTCTGAAATATAAGAATTCTGATCCTTTTATTATTTTGACACAGTTAAAAATGTGACAAAGATGCTTGAAAGTTCTTTCACATCTGAGGGCAGAAGTAGACTCCAGTGTCAGCACCTGTGTCTGGCAGGGAAGCAACAATGCACAAAAGCCATGCCAGGTGTGGGTTCCTACTACAGCTTCTGAAATGTACCTTCCATAATAGCCAAGGAGGCTTTACTAGAAGCTTAGCAAACTTGGAGAACATTGCTGAGAGAAGTGAAGTCATTAGGACTCCCGGGGTCATCTTTATGCATCCATCATACCAACGACAAACCAAATGCTCCCAGTTTCAAGACAGCTCCTGAAAATTACAGTCCAGCTGAGCTACAGCACAGAAACAATTGTAATGAGTAGAAAAACGTTCAGATTGAAAGGTACAGACAATTGTAGTATGTAGTCATTATATACCAGGACATCACTTCCCTGAAGAATTTGAAAATGGAAAATGGAAAAGTGTTCTTTAAAAGTAATATCCATATACATGTCTATTTGGTCCTTCTATGGAATTTTATAAACGTAACATATTTTAGAAATATGTTCTAGGGGCACCTGGGTGGCTCAGTCATTTGAGCATCCGGCTTTGGCTCAGGTCATGATCACACAGTTTGTGAGTTTGAGCCCTGCATCAGGCTCTGTGCTGACAGTACAGAGCCTGCTTGGGATTCTCTCTCTCTCTGTTCCCTACTGCATACACATGTGGTCTCTCTCCCTGAAAGTAAATAAACAAACTTAAAAAAAAAAGAAATATGCTCTAAATTTCTGTGCTGCCCATAAATGTTGGTTGAATTTAGGTTGGATTTAGTACTATAGATGAGAAAGTTGGAAAAACATGTCCAGCTCAATTCAAAAAATAAATTAGGAGTTATTCGCAGTATTATAAAGAAGTTATATTCAGCAAAATAAATCAGAAGTTATATTCAGCATGATTCAGCATTATTTTGCCAAATGAAGGGCTAAAACAATTTCAGAGCCAGCTTGTAAGGACAGGTAGTAACTTACATTATAGAACGTTTAAATGGATGCTTTTGTCGTCATAAAGCATAGAACCAGAAAAATAAGTTTTTAAATTTTAATGAAGTAAAATATTCTACCCAAGATACGTGTTAGGCTTTTGAACTCCCAAGCAATTATTTCTGCATGTAATGGATGATTCATCTTATTTTATATACCAGGAGCTCATACCACTAAGCTATACCAATATCTTTTCATTTAGAACCAAATATTTGATTTAAGAAGGGGCAAATTCTAACACTTGAGGAAAATGCATACCTCCTCATGGTTCTCAAAGCTTGAAGAGGTCAATCAAGAATGTGTTTGGGTGTGGAGGTGCCCAAATAGGTTTGGTCTTGGTTTCACTCCGGCCTTGAGCATACTTGGAATAACTTTGTTTCACCATGCCTATCTCACTGTGTGTGTCTGCGTTCTTGAGGTCTCTTTAGAACATGAGCTCCTACCCTGGGCATGGCAAATGTTTTATTGCAGATGCCAACACCAATTGCTTTCGTGGTGGCCGCTTGGAGGGATATGATGAGGTTTATAAAGCAAACCTTTTTTGCTGAGTTGATCTCCTAAAATAGAACAGTGTTTTTTCCTATGTCTTCTATCTAATGAATCAATCAGCCAAAATGAGCACTTATTACTTATTATTACATAATAATTAGGATAGTAAATACTTATATAGCACTGTTAATGTGTCAGGCATTGAATTTCTAAGTACTTTTCATACATTAATTTAGTAATTGTTATTAAATGATTGTCTCCTCATACTATGGTCTGAATGTTTGTGACATTCAGGCTATGAACCAGGAAAAGGAGCCTCACCCAACCATGCTGGCAACTTGATCTCAGATGCCCCAGCCTCCACAACAGTGAAAGTTAAATTTCTGTTGCGTATAAGCTGCCCAGTCTAGGGTATTGTTATAGCAGCCTGAACAGACTAAGATACCTCCTCACCCTAGAGAGATTCCAAAAGTGATGCAAAAAAGCGAAACATGAAAATAATACAAATCAGCATCTCAAAGTTCTCTTATCTATTACTTAGGGTCTCTGAGGGTTGAAAGATACAGGGTTCCCCTTTTTCCTCCCAGATGGAAAAAATGTTATGTGCATGTTAAAACAAACATATATCATTAGGGTGATACTTACAAAGCCAATTTCTCTTTGGCTGCGAGTAGACAGGTGTCAGAATTAACGAATTACTGTCAACACCTCAAGAGCTGGTGCATTGCTTAATATACTTCAATGGTGCCAGCATAATGGAGACCAATGGAGAGCACAGTGGAGAATGCACAGGAGCCCAGGTTCTCTTTCCTTACAGAACCACCCTTCACTGTGGGCACATCACTTAACCCTTATGCCCATGTCTTTCTTGGCACAGTGAGACTCATGAGATCTATCTCTTTACCAACTGGGCAGGGCACAATGAAGATGTCACATTTTTTTTTAACCAGGACTCCAAACCTTAGGTCTATAGCAAATGTCAGGAAGAACCAGGAGGAATCAGCCCTGAGTCCTTTCTGACTCTTCACGCTACAAACAGGCAATTCCCCTGCCCAAAGAAAACAGCAGAGATTAGGCATGGTTGATGATGATTGTAATGATGATGATAAAAATAACAATAAAAATAGCAACACCAATAGTTTAAATATGTGCCAATCACTTCTAAGTGCTTCACATGTATTATTTAATTTGATTCTCACAAAAACCCCACACAATAGGAACTGCTGTCATATCCATGATAGAGATAAGAAAGCGAAAGACTAGAGTTAACACAGCTAGGAATTAGATGTGTGTGGAATTCCAATCTAGGCAGACTGACTGCAGAGTCCACATTCTTAGATATGAAGCTCCATTGTCTCTCTAAAGTGCCAGAAAGGAACATGAGCACTTGATCCAAGAGACTGTGGCTAGACCAGAGGGTGAGCTAAACTTATAGCAGGCCTGAGCACCAACTAATAGGTGGCCAAAAAGTACAATGGCTTTTAACAGTAAATGTGTGTATATATGTACATGTATGTGTGCATGTATACATACATATACACTTATACCCTCATAGCCCACATGTGTTAGATTGCAATGTTAAACCAGAGAATGGCCTAGAGTAGCTTCAGAATCTAGGGTCCTTTAATGATAGTGTAAATCTAACTCTTCAGTTTTCTTCTTTTCTTTATTTATTTAAAGAGTTTTTAAAATTTATTTATTTATTTAATATTTTCTTTATTTATTTAAAGAATATTTGTTTGTTTAAGACTATTTTTATAGCAGTTTTTGGTTCATAGCAAAATTGAGAGTCAGGTACAGAGAATCCCATACACCCCCTTCCCCCACACATGCACTCCTCTATTAACATTTCACACCAGACTGGTACATTTGTTAAATGGATGAATCTACACAGACACATTGTTGTCACTCAAAGCCCATAATTTATATTAGGACATCATTCTTGGTGCTGTACATTCTATGGATTTGGATGAATGGATAATGACATGTATCCACTATTATGGTACCATGCAGAATAGTTTCACTGCCCTAAAAATCCTCTGTGCTCTGCCTAGTCATTTCTCCCTCCCCCCAATCCCTGGCAACCACTGACCTTATTACTGTCTATGTAGTTTTGCCTTTCCAAAATGTCATCTTGTAGGAAATCATACACTATTTAGTCTTTTCAGGTTGGTTTCTTTCATTTTATAATACACAGTTAAGCTGCTTCCATGTCTTTTCATTGCTTGACAGCTCATTGTTTTTTAGCTATTTCATTGTCTGGATATACCACAGTTTATTTTTCCATTTGCCTAATGAAAAACATCTTATTTGCTTCCAACTTTTGGCAATTATGAATAAACTTGTTATAACCATTCATAGGCTGTTTTCTTTTTTTAAAATAGTATTTACACAATATATCTTTCTTTTTCATTTTTTCTAAGTTTATTTTATTAATTTTAAGAGGGTGTGAAAGAGAATGAGAGAGAGAGAGAGAGAGAGAGAGAGAGCAGGGAAGGGGCAGAGAGAGGAAGAGAGAGAGAACCCCAAGCAGGTTCCACTATTAGCATGGAGCCCAACACTGGGCTCAAACTTACAAACCATGAGATCATGACCTGAGCTGAAATCGAGTCTAATGCTTAACCAACTGAGCTACCCAGACACCCCTACACAATATATTTTGAATCAGCTATATATTTATATTCTTCAGAAATTAAAAGTATAGAAAAAAAGACAATGTAAAGACTTCTTCCTCACTCCCCAAACCTTGATCACCAAAAAAGAGCAATGGGCAATTATTTAGTGTCTTCTGGGTCATTCCAAAGACGCTTATACATACACGAGCAAATGTAAGACACAGATATTTCCTTCATTTTTTATACAAATGTTTGCGTATTACACTGTTCTGAATCTTATTTATTTATTTGTTTGTTTGTTTATTTATTTATTTTTGCTTTAACATTATATCCTGGACATCTTTCCACACTGTTTTTCATAGCTCCTTGGCCTTCCATTGTATGGGTATGTCATAACCTATTTCATCAATCCACTATTAATGAACATTTCCATCATGTCTAAGCTTCTGCTAACAAACAATGCTACAGTGAGTAACAATGTACATAAAAATTTGTCACATATGTGTATATATCTCTAGGATAAATTCTTATACACATAACTGTTGGAGCCAAGAATTTTACATTTTAATGTTGGTAGATAAATAGTACCAAATTGTCCTCTATAATGGATTTATCAATTTATCCCTCTTGTTCTCATTTGTCTTCTTCAATAATTTGCTCATTTAACAAATATTAAGTACTTATTATGCTTTAGTCTTGTTTCAGTTCAAAGGACAGGAAACTTAATGGGATCCAGTGCTTGCTCTCCAGGAATTCACCATGTTGGGGGACACAGACATTGAGTTAAATTGCTATAATACTGCAGGATAAAGTAATACACAGCAATTTTATGAGCATAGTTACATGGGAGAGAGAATGAAGAACTCTACCTGGACTGGGAGGCTGATGTTGATACTGAATTTTAAAGTTTGTATGAACATTGATTAGATGGTCGAAGGGAAAAAGAGCCATCCATCCACTCTGTGTTCCTAGATTTGCTTCTTAAGGTCTTCCAGATTCCTGCTTATGAATATAGCTCAGGATTTGGCAGTGGGAGGCAGTGGGAGGCATGGCTGATCCAATTAATGAGAGAAGTAGGAGCAGAGATATAATTGGGTAAGTAGGACTTGCAGCCAGATTCTCCTTAATAGTGCCAAAGTTGAGAAAGCCTGCTTGAAACTTTTGCTACTTTCTTCCTCGTTCTGGCACCACCTAAACCAGCATTTTTGCAGTAGCAAGGATAGTTCCTCGGGGTAGTCTATGTCTGTCCACATTTTCCCACTCTCCTGTAGACAAAAGTGAGCTACTCTGCAAACACATTGCAAGCCTCCTGCTGAAGGCTGAAAGAAACAATTTTGTAGGAATTAGAAGGAAGAATTGCTCTTCCTTCCACTGAAAAGCTTAGAATGGCAAATCCACTGTTATTTTTTTGCAAATCAATTTTTATAATTAAAATCATTACTTTTAGATTGTGACCTCATAATTTCATGATCCTCATGTCTGACTTTTTTTTCAATTTACAGTCAGTGCTTCCACTTCACACCAGTCTCTCCAGTCCTCATGCATGGTATTACATCACCAGCCCCTTGAGACCAGAGAGCAGGGTTTAAATTGTCTGTATCCTAAACATGTAGCACAGTTCTTGACTCATAACAGCATTCACTGATTGTTGATTTAATGAAGGAATAATGGTCATAAACAATAAGTGGACATACACGAGGGGTATTCACCATTTGCCAAAAAATCTAGTTTCTCTATTTCATAAATACAGTTTTCTTATCAGATTTTTCCATCCCTGGCTGAATAATAGATTACAATAGGCTGAACTAAAGACTATAGTATCAGTTCTTCAACTCACTTGTAGTACTCACTGTTCTCTTAAAACAAGAAAAGATTTCTCAGTATTTTATAGAGGTTGCTCAAACAATAATTACTATAACTGAACTTCTTGCCCAAGGTTAGAACCTCCATGACCATTGTCTCCACCCTTGCTTTCTCCACATCCACACTCAATTAAATCGTCACTGACCCATTACTGTCAAGCCTACCTCCTGCTTCATTCTAACCTTTTCCTTCTACTTGATTCCCACCACCTGTGCTAGAGTTGGGACCTTCATCATCATGAGGGGACACTATTTCAATCACCTGCTAACTGGCCTCTTCCCTGTTCTGCTCTGTCCCCTACTGAGCCACTCAGGCTCTTTCAGGTTATAAAGATCAGAGATAAGCTCCAGAAATCTCAGTCAACGGGATCACACTAACAGTGGCAATTAAATAGCGAAGAGCCACAGTACCTCCAAATAATGACATTCAGAAATCTACAGTTTAATTCAGGAAAAAGATCCAATGTAGCAACTACAATGAAGTAAAGATTGGTATTACAGGTAAAGGCTGTTTCACAGTAAAGCGTCCAAGAAGCCACTTGCTAGCTCCAGCCATTGTCCCTCCGAAAGGGTCTTTGCTGAATCTGCTTTCTCTCCCAGACAGAGCACCGCTGACTTGTGAATGAATTACCCAAATGGAGTCTCAGCTAGAATGTTTTTATATCCTGCTGTTCATGTAGGCATATTCCTGCTAGGTGAATAGGCCTTCTGGGGTCTCACCAGGTACAAATCATCAGTTTTACTATTATCAATGAACAATGCTGTCTAGGGGCGCCTGGGTGTTTCAGTCAGTTCAGCATCGAGCTCTTGACTTCAGCTCAGGTTCTCATAGTTCATGAATTCAAGCCCCACATCAGGCTCTGCGCTGACAGTGTGGAGCCTACTTGGGATTCTCTCTCTCTCTTCCTGTCTCACTCTTCCCCTCCCCCGCTTAATCTTACTCTCTCTCAAAATAAATAAATAAACTTTAAAAAACTCCACAATACAGTCTAGCTGGTACAAACTATTCTGAAACTATTAGGGCACATGGTTACAAAGTAATGCTATTAATTAATATGTTTCAGATAAGGGCTGTACATGCTTATCTCTTACTGTAGTAGAATAACTCAAATTAATCCCAAACTTGTTGGAATTAACCCTCACAGCACAGAGGGTTTAGTGCAAAGACTCAGGAGGCTGAAAGGAAGATGGACATTGTCAGAAGCCTTCTTAGAAATTATACACTATTTCCTGGTGGTTACTTTGCAAAAACAACACTGGTTACTTTGGTACCCAATAGCAAATCCATGAATCTCTCTACCATGACTCAGTTCCCCTCCCTCTGATTCTCTTCTTCCTTCTTTCTACCATGTTACCAGTTTATCAGAATCTCTGCATGTATCAGTGTAAATCCTGGGAGAGAGAAGTGCTTTGAGTTGATGAGTCATCTGAGGGCCTACATATAGAGCCCTTGCACCAGTCCATCTCCTGAGCATCTGGTGAGCCACAGAGGACAGCTTTGCGCAGATACCTAATCCATCTCAATCAGATGAAACCAAAGCAACAGGACTGCATGGTTCAAAGTTCTCGTAACTGCTCAGAAGTGGGCTAAACGCATCATGCACATCAAGTTATTACTTTTTCCCCAGCAAAGACACATTGCCCCCAACATTGTTTTTCCAAAACAGATGCAATCACATCATTCCCCAGCTTCAACCATATCCTAAGTTCCTCTGTCCCATAAAATTCAAACATCTTACATTCATATAGGACTGTCTTGTCCAATTCAGTAGCCACTAGCCATGTGTGGTCATTTAAATTTAAATTAATCAAAATAAATTTAAAAATCTACCTCTTCAGTGCACTAGCCACATTTCAAATACCATATTTAACAGGGAAGATAAGATAAACAGGAAGTTGTTCTGGATGCCTTATTGAAGCCATTTTCAACTATTCTAGGCTCATCTCCCACCACTTACACCCCTGCACCCTAAGCTTTCATCAAAATCCTCACCATTGCACAATGTACTATGTACTTTGGGCCTTTAATATTTGCTCTTATGGCATACCTGTGACCTGAAATAACCTTGCCTCTTGTGCACCTAAAAATAAGCTATTAGTAAAGTATTAATGCATTTTGTTTATTTACATATAAAATGTATCTGAGGCACACCTGGGTGGCTCAGTCAGTTAATTGTCGGACTCTTGATTTCGGGCTCATGTTGTGATCCCAGGGTCATGGGATTAAGCATGTGTTGGGTTCTGCACTGACCACGGAGCCTGCTTAAGAATCAATCTCTCTCGGGGCGCCTGGGTGGCTTAGTCGGTTAAGCGTCCGACTTTCGCTTAGATCATGATCTCGCGGTTCGTGGTTTCCAGCCCCGCGTCGGGCTCTGTGCTGACTGTCAGCTCAGAGCCTGGAGCCTGTTTCAGAGTCTGTCACTCCCTCTCTCTCTGACCCTCCCCTGCTCACGCTGTCTCTCTCTCTCTCCTAGAAATAAAACATTAAAAAAAAAAAAGAATCAATCTCTCTCCTTCTGCCCCTCTCTTGCATGTTCTCTCTCTCTAAAATAAAATAAGTAAATACAAATAAATCAATAAACTGTATCTGAGAAGAATAAAGATTGTAAGTGTGATTAATCCCACTCTTCTATACACATTTACTGTGCCCAATGGTCAAAGTCTTTAACAAGCAAGTATAATTAGCTGTCTACGACTAAACATAGCTTTTGGACGTACTATGATGATCCTCTCAAGAGTCAGTCCTGGGACTTATGGATACATTATTGATCGATTTATAAAAGGCTTCTCATCCAGGAAACTTGGGTCTTTTGAGTGAGAAAGGATTAGTTACAAACACTAGACTGAGAGATGCCCGTACGTGCTCTGGTGTTCACCCAAGCATTCTACAAATCCTTGTCTTCGATAATGGCTTATTACTATGCACATTCTCTTCTTTTTGATTGGCCGGACGCTTCTGTCTTCTCAGTCCCAATCCTTCTTCTCTTCCTCAGTGTTCCCACATCCATCCACCATGGTAGAGTTTCATTCATTTTTTCAAATCTGTTTTCTCTCTCCTCTAATAATTCACTATTATATAGCTTCCTATTGCTGCTGTAACCAATTGCCACGAAGTTAGTGGCTTAACGTAATACAACTTATTATCTAATAGTTCTGGAGATCAGAAGTCTAAGTCAGTTTCACTGGGCTAAAGTCAATGTAGTGGCAGGTGGGCTCCTTTTGGAGGTTCAGAGAAAAAAATACATTTCTGCCTTTTTCAGATTCTAGATGCTGCCTGTTTCACTTGGTTCGTGACTCCTTCCTTGCCTCATTCCAACCTCTTGCTCTGTCATTATATCTCCTACTTCTGACTCTGATCCTGTCTCAAAAGGACACCTGTGATTACACTGGGCCCACCCAGATAATCCAGGATGATCTCCTCATCTCAAAATCTTTACTTTGATCATATCTGCCAAGTCCCTTTTGCCATGCAAGACAACATATTCCCAGGTTCTGGGGATTAGGATGTGGACATCTTTGGGGAAACATTTTTCAGCCAGCTGCACCTATCACATTTTTACAATTTCGCAGCAGCCATTCTAATTTCATCTATTTTTATAATTAAAAAACTAAACATTACATTAAGTAGAGAAATGTACAAAATGCAAGCACTTACTTATATTTAGTAAATAAATTTAAAATCTATACTCCTAAAAATAATTTACTTCTTTAGAATTGCATCCAAAGTTCTGTATTTAAAAATCTTGTGAACAAATGCTAGAAATACATGCAATTTTTAAAATTGTCATTCTCTCCATCCTACTCACGAGTAATATAAACAATATTAACTTAAGAGGCATGTTTTCAGATGGTCACTGACTGGGTGCTCAAGTATGAGTTAGGGTGAACATGTGAAATCAGTACCCAGTTGAATTTGGGGGCTTGAACCCACAATCTGTGAGACTGTGACCTGAGCCAAAGTCGGATGCTTGACTGACTGAACCACTCAGGTGCCCCTGCCAGTGAGTATTTCTTAATTGAATATATATGCATTTCTGTGTGACACATGGAAAAACGGAATAGAAGTTGCCTGACCAAAAAAAAAAAAAAAATGAAATCAGCAGACCCTTCCTTCTGTCTTGCTTCTCAATATCTCAGCCTTCAAAAGATTAGAACTCGGTTCAAATAATACCCCTATCGATGCTTACTTTTCTGTTGCTATTTTCCTTTACCTCCTACACATTCTGACTTAATTTCTTAAGGCACTTGGTTTTCCCAAATTGTGTCCTTGCTCACTCTCCACACACTATCTGAGAAGCCCCCACTTCCCAGCCTTCAGCCTCTCCCACTCACCTTCACCCAGGACTTTACTCCTTCCACCCACGCCCTCCTCCTTTTGTGTTTCTCATCAAAACTCATCTTTGTATTGTCTCCCATGTCCTTTATTTTATACAACCAAAAGAAATTCTCCAGAAAAGAACAGAGAATTGTAGAAAACTTGTAATTTCCAAACATCATTGTAAACTAATGGATAATCATTTATGAAGACAAAATTGGGAATAACTTTAATGATGTTGCTAGAAAAGAGGGATCTGCAAATATTTTGGAATTGGTATGCCTTATTATTTGCTCTGATTTTGCAACAATTCCTCTCCTCAGCTAGTACTTTAAAATTATTAAAATATAGCTGGCCTCAATAAAATTTGGGAGTGGTGTGTGTTTGTGTGTATGTGTGTATGGTGGGGCGGGAGAAGGAGAGAGAGAGAGAAAGAGAAGCCTTGAGGTCACCGAGAATACTACGAAGTAATTTGCTTTTTATTTCATGCATCTCATGCTCTTAAAATTTTGGATGTTTTTAATTTTTCTTTTTTTCTACTATTGGTTTGCTTTTTATTTTCCGTTTTATCTACTTAATATTTAATTCTTTCAGGCAGAAAAAAAAACTTGTCTATGTTTATACATTCAAATGTCTTCCATGAAAATGAATCTTAATTTTGCCAGTTCTACTATTAATCCCTAAAAAAAAAAGAGTGAAAAAGGTGAAGACATTTAAAACTAACAAACTAATCAAATTCCCAAGGCAAGCTAAAATGTAACCCAAAGAGGTGATTAAATTCATATTTATATATAAAAGGCACAATATTGACCCATAGTTCCGATGTCAATGTTTACAATATGACAGTTACAAAAGTGTGTCTTATAGAATATTTCTTCCCAATCATGGAGTATTTCCAAGAAACCATCAAGGTCATTTTTCACACATTTTTCATTAGCAAACAAAATATGACACCCCTTGGCTCTGGTACAGATAGAGACAAAGGTTGTTATGAAAGCATCAAGCAGAATACAAATGTTATAACAGCTTTCACTATTTTTTTAAAAGTTTGTTTATTTATTTATTTATGTATGTTGAGAGACAGAGATAGGAGGGGAGGGGAGAGGCAGAGCGAGAAGGGGAGAGAGAATCACAAGCAGGCTCCACACTGACAGTACAGAGCACGACTCCCGACTCTATTTCATGAAGCGTGAGATCATGACCAGAGCTTAAATCAAGAGCTGGACGCTTAATCTTAATCGACTGAGCCACCCAAGTGCCCCTAATGGCTTTCACTATTAGCATAATCGATGCAACTCAGAATCAATCCTCCTTTTTGTTCTTTGGTCTATGGCCAGAGGTGAGCAATCTTTTCCTTATAGGGTTAAATGGTAAATAATTTACTTTAGGATTTTTGGACCATATCCCAAAGCTCAACTCTGCTGTTGAAGCAGGAGGCAGCCATAGACAACATGGTCAAGGAGTGAGCATGGGCAGAACGTTCTGCAGAAGCAGGGCCTGGCAGTACTGAGTCAACGTCTGGTTGACGCTAACTGAATCCTATTGAAGAAAACATGCCTCTTCCTTTTCCTCCTCCCAGTGGAGGGGGAACACTGAATGAAAAAAACAAAAAGATCATAAACATCTACTGGAAACCACATTTTCTAGAAAAGAATACTGAGGTTCTGAATGGTCAGGTGAATTTGCCAAACTACCAACAACTTCATTTGTGTGGAAGCGAGACCAGAACTCGTTCAAAATTATGGAATATTCCTTGACCACCTACTCTCTCAGATAAGCTTCAAAGCACTTAAACCTTATCTGACTTCATCCTCACAACGTCTTTCTAAAGTACGATTATCATCTTCATTTCACAGATGAAGAAACTGAGATGCAGAGAGGTTAAGCAATATGCCTAGGGTTTCACAGCAGGCAGGTGGTACAGAGAAGAGCCGGGACTTTTAACCTCCTGCTACTTGCTGCCGCTCTTCTTGCTGCTGCTGCTGCTGCTGCTGCTGCTGCTGCAACAGGCCCTACCTTCCACTTTCCACTGCACACTATTCCCTGTCCTCCGGGGAGAAGTCTTTTCATGCCAGTGCGTGTGTTTCCTGTCCTTGGAACCGGACGCTGGACTTCCCACCGTCACATGTGATTCAAGTGCCACAATTAGGATTTTCTCCCCCTCAGAAGCACTCCTATAACCTGACTTGTCTATCCAGTCTAACAGTAATTCTGCAACACAGAAACAGGGAGTGGACCCTGACTTCACACACCCATGGCCAACCCCGTGCAGAAAGGCTGGGAAATGTTAAGTGTTTGGTTTTTGTTTCATAACACCAACCCAAGGAGGCCCACATGAGGAAAGTCAACATCAGGCTCCCTCCCTCTGTTAGACTCCTGGAGCAGCTCCAGTATCTACAGCCTCCAGGAGTCCAGGGATGGTCCCCCAAAAAACTGGACTGGAGTTCACTTCCTTTTCACAGCTTAAGTGTGTGACTCTTTTAGAAAGGTGGGCCTTCCCAGCACCCTTTGCCCTGCACTGCATTAGCATCTGCCCACTTCATGTGCTTTGTCTCTCCATAAGCCCCGTAAAACAAGGAGGTATAGAAAATGTAGGAAGGGGAGAGGACACATTCAGTGCCCACTTCTTTTCTGGATAAATATTTCCTTATGAAGGTTTGGTGTGTCATGACTCAACCTTCCAATATTAAAACAAAAAGCCACCACAGGCTAAATGGCAAGCTATGAGCTGGGGAAAAAAAGTTTTCTAAGTTGATGTGTTCATGTTACAGAATCAAATACTATTCTTCATGTATCCTAGGCATGAATGTAAGCCACTGTTTCTTGTCCCTTTACTTAAGAAGTAATGTGGTATGCACACTTACTTTTATCTCAGACTTTAGGAAAAAAAGCATGTATATAAACTGCACTGTCCTCAGATTACAGAAACCTATAAGCATATATTCCCTCTCTGCCTCTCCTTTCCAACCAAGCCCTATTTTGCCTCTGTTAAAATTAAATGAAAGAATTAAATGGGAACAAACTTCTGTCTGGCAGCAAGAATAATTCCTAGTGTGATAATAATTCCAAGAAAAATTCCTAGGCTTCTAATGAAGCTACTTGATGAGGTCTGTGGTCCTTTACTCTTTCACCTAGATCTTTATTTCCCCAACAGTAAGAAAAAAATCTGGAGTCACATTGGGTAAGGCAGCCCCTAGTAAGACAAGACTGGGATAGCAAAGCAATGGATCACATCATAAAACAGCAGCACTATACACCTTCCTCTCTCTTTCATTCGCTCAGCAGAGTCCACAGCAGTATAACAGTGTGGGAATTCTTCAGGGGCTTCCTGAGTCGCCTGCAAAGATTAGAAGGAAAGAAATCAACATAACACACATAACTGTGATTTGCCCCAATAGCAGAGACAAATCAAGAAATGGTAAAAGTTACGTCACCGAGACATAACTGAAGGTAAATAAAATTATTAAAAAATAACCACAAAAATATTACCATCAAGAGGACCTCACTGAAGCACTTCAGATACCACTGGGCAAATGCCTGACCACACACAAAAGTTCTAACATGGCACCTAAAGTTCCTAGTGCCCTGTGAGTGGCTGGGTAGCTTCCTGGGTGTCCCAGGGAAGGTATGTAGCCCAGCCTGTGGGCTGACCCACCCTTCACAGCCCAATCCGACAAAGTCTGAACAAATACAGTCTTAAAAGCAAAGACATTCTTTAGGGATTGTGCAAAGGAATTTGACAGCCATAACTTCCTCATGACGTGTGGAATAAAGAGCAAGTTCTTTGGCCAGGGGCATACAATTATCTACAGCTTCTTTAGAAGAAATCAATATTACAGTGTTTTTAGCTAAAAACCCACATTTATTTTTAAATGCCTGCAGCCGTCTTCTGTTACTGATATCTTTAACATATTAAAACAAAATCAGGGGTGTTTGGGAGGCTCAATTGAGCACTCCTGCTCAGGCCATGATCTCTTGGTTCGTGAGTTCGAGCCCCATGTCTGGCTGTCTGCTGTCAGCACAGAGCCTGCTTTGGATCTTCTGCATCCTCTCTCGGCCTCTCCCCTGGTCTTGCTCGCTTGCTCTCTCTCTCCCTCTCTCTCAAAAATAAATAAACATTAAAAATATCATAACAAAACAAAACTTAGCCTGGCTAATATTGCTTGTAATGAACCAACAAGAGAGTAGAACTCATACAGGACATTTTGCATAAATACCATTTCTACTTCTCTCTTTTCTTCCCTCTTCCCTCCATGAGCACAGGTGAAACAGCTCCTGACAATCCAGGAAGGAGGACTCTGGTACTCCTTACATCCCAGGAAACAATAGACCTCAGACCCAGAACAGGCTCTCCAAGGGATTCTTTTTGAACCCTAATGGCCACTGTGTGTGCAGAGAGGTATTACTGTCTTCTAACAATAACCTTGTTTCCACGGGCCACAGCAATCATGGGAAAAGTTAAAGGCTTGAGAGGAATTTGCTTCCACCCCCCACATTTATATCTCAAGGATTCCTGCTAGATCTAATCTGACATCACTATCTTTCTATTTTTGATGTGTGGTTCTGCTTACTTTGGACAGAATGAAATATTGGGTGATAAAAGTGCTGTTACTCTGCGGGCCTACAAGGGATAAAACTGCTTCTCTACTGGAGGGGAGGAATCTCACAGTGAGTGAGAGAATCAGGGAGACTGCAGAGGTGAGCTGGGCTGTCACCCTGGGTGAGGCCTGTCTTGTGTTGATTCTCAGCAGGAGTCAATTGTGGTGGCCCTGTGAATCATTTGTGAATTAGGCATGACCTTCATGAATGCCAGCATTGAGTGGGTGGGGCAATGAAGGGTATTCGTTGTTGTTATTTTGTTTTTTGCACTAAGGAGGACTCTCTGACTTATCCATGGTAGGGGTAGATGAAATAATAGGCCAGCTCCAGGAGACCAAAAAGACAAAAGCTGAAAGACAAGGGGATGTTGGCAGAAAGAAGTCATACAAAATGTCTGTGGGATGTTATCAAGACCCTTTGGGACTAAAGCAGAATTACTCAGGTACAGAGACCTGTACTGTCTGTGATTATTTCTGTTTGTGTGTGCTGGAGCAAAATTGAATCATGAATGGGCAGTTTAAAGACTTCTCTCCCCAGCCCCCATTGGAGCATTTGAGAACTGCCCACTTAACTGTACCTTCTAATGCCTATATTTCCCAGGTCGATCTTCAGGAAGAAACTACTCAGAGCCAAAGAACTACTACACACCATAGGTCCTGCACAAAACAGAGGAGAAGGAAATTGATGTGTCTTAAAAGTCTATTGCATGGTGAAGGAGAAAGTGATAAAAAAGCAAGATGGCAAGGAGAAGAGTTGTGAACTAGAGAGACAGGCACTGGGGATAAGTGAGAGAGTCCCTAGAGTCACTGGGCACTAGCGAAGTACTGTCAAAAAACAATTGATTGCATATCCTTACCAGCATAAAAGCATGTTGAGCACCTACCACTATCTAGTATATTGACTTCTTATTTGCACTTTTGTATATTTTGTGTTGTGCAGATTATGCACAGGTAAACCAGTTCTATCCACCTTGCACGGTATCTTATTCACAAAGTCTAGAAGACTAGGAACTACATTTCTCAGAATTCTTGCCAGCAGGGTTTTGTGTTACATTCTGCCGATGAGAAGACTCACACAGTCTTTGGACAGCGGGAGAGAAGCAGAAACCATAATATTGTTCCTTGCCACTGGTAGACATGTCATGTGCTTTGGCAAATAGTAAATAAGATGTTTCCAGAGGCTTCTGGTATCCTTCCTGTGAATTATTTCATTTCAGTGATGAACAGGCAGCTGAATCATAGTCAGCCATTTCCTGCAATTCCTGCAAATCCTGATTTCCTGAAAGCCATCAGCAGCTTTGTTTAACCTTCATTCTTTAAGTCTTTCTGTTTCCTTAGCAGAAATTTGACTGATATTCCTTATAAAGCATAATACACATAATAGAAATAAAAAAGGAATAACATAAATAATATATTAATTATTTTAGTTGATAAGTAATTTTTTTCTGAATAAAATATTTGTAATAAATTCTTTTTAATTAATTACCATATAATTCAAACGTCTGGTTCTAAAATCATTTTATTTTAATATTTAGATTTAATAGCTATAAGAACTTAAAAAGAGACATCTCACAAAAATTTACAGATTAAAATAGAAGATACACCTCATTAGCTATGCTTACTAAATTGCAATATGCAAGAAAATTATGATATGCAGAAAATTATGAAGATTTATGGAAAGTCATTAAATAATATCTGAATAAAATGCAAACAGATCTTGTGTTCTTAGATATGAAGATTTAATATTACAAAGATTGTAAGTTTCCTCAAAATAATCCACAGACCTAATGAGGTTTCATACAAAACATCAATAGAGCTCTTCGTGGAAATGGATGAATGGATTCTAAAATTTACATAGACAAGAGAGAACATCCAAGAACTTTATGAATAAGAAGGCAGTGGTAGGATGCAGGACTTGTCTCACAAGCTATGAAACCTTGTTATAAGTTGTAGTAATTAATGTAGTGGTCTATAGGAACAGATAAATTGATTAGCTGATTAATTGGACAAAAACCACAGAAGGAAATTCATGCCAATATTTAACTTTGATATATGACAGAGTTATATGTATCAAGCTGCCCAATCCATGTCACTTTGTTATGGCATCCCTAGCTAATTAATAGAGTGTCCAAGCCAGAATTTCCTTTTTATTTTTAAAAATTTTTAAAGTTTTATTTATTCTTTTTGAGAGAAAGAGAGTGAGCCAGGGATGGACAGAGAGAGAGGGAGACAGAGTACCTCAAGCAGGTTTCTCACTGTCAGCACAGAGCCTGATGCAAGGCTTGAACTCACGAACCATGAGATCATGACCCAAGCCAAAATCAAGAGTTGGTCACTTAACTGACTGCTACTCAGGCCACCCAAGCCAGAATTTCTAACAGTCACTCCTCCTCCATATTTTCAGGTTTACAAGAGAGTACAGTAAAGCCTGAAACACACTAACACATTCCGCAAAATAACTTCTGTGTAGCTACTCTGGCATCATCACAGAAGGAAAAGCAAACTGATAAAGATTATTTGATTCCAAACTCTCTCATCAAATTTTCTTCTGTCCTTATGATAATAAAATTAAATTTCATATGATTGCCACTAATGTATGTATTAACCTGCATTTTGCTTCTTTTTGGTGATTATCACATTTGTCATTTATTATATCAACAATTGCCAACACACATTATTATTAACAGCTAAATAATATTGCCTTATATTCATGAAATCTATCCGATGGCTGGCATGAAAATGTTATGTTGCCATTACCAAACATGGATACCAGGGAGATGACATGAATCATAGAACTGGGAAAGATACTGGAACCAATCTGAAAACCACACTTCCCATCAAAGCCAACCTGCTGTAGGCTGCTACTGTCTCTTCCATTCAAAGCCAAGAGAAACTAACAGAACAGAACATAAAGGCAGCTAAGTAACAAGGATACACAGTCCTGGGGGCACAGCTGCATAGCTGTGCTCAAAATGAGGAAGCCCTTTTCCAAGTATTGAGTAACAGGCACAAAAATTTTGCTGAGGATCTTAGAGTAAATGGACTTCTACTTAATGGAGGTGATCAAGGTCATGGTCAAGTCAAAAAATATGTAATTATTTCTACTTTTAAAAATTTACAAAAATTTATAAAATTTACAAATTTATTATAACTTCTGTTTATTAAAACAGAAAAAAATTTGGTCAAAAACAACAATAACATAAAGCCTTTGTCAATATTTAGGTCAGCTTCTTAGATGATACATGAATTAATGAGTGTGCTGGGTTTGTTTTAAAAGCTCTCTGTTTCTCTAGTTGAGTTTTTTCTACATTTGAAATTTGTTATTGTTTAAATAATAGATTATTTATTACAGAAGGTTTAGGTTTATGAAAAAATTTGGTACAGTACAGAGATCCCATATACCCTCCTTGACCACCCCATTCTTCTAGCTCTCTCTATTATTAACCTCTTGCATGAGCATGGTACATTTTTTACATTTGATGAGCCAATATTTTTTTCTTTTGATTAACATTTTGTTAAACTCTCAGTGAAGATTCCTCTACACCTGAACTAGTCTCCCTATATGCCAATTTGCCAATGGTCTGTCTGTTCCTTGGATAGGTGCCATTAACAACACATAGCAATGATACATGGGTGTCCTTTGAAAGCTCCAGACAGTATATACACCTTTTGCTCTGTAATGAGCCAACACTGACAGATTATTATTAACTTTATTGTTAAAGTCCATAGTAAATGTTAGGGTACCTTCTTTGTGTTGTACCATTCTATGGATTTTGACAAGTGCATAAGATCATATCTCCACCATTAAACATCAGAAAGAACAGTTTAACTACCCTAAAAATTCCTGTTCGTCATGTATTCCCTCTCCCTCTCCCCACCAAGTCCCTGGCAACAACTAATCTTTTTACTTTCTCAATAGATTTGTCTCTTCCAAGTGACATGTAATATGCAGTCTTTTTCAAACAGAATTCTTTTATTTAGCAGTATGAATTTAAGGTGCAACTTGCTATTTTTCTGTAGGGAGTGGTATAAAAGAGAAAAGGGTAAAGCAAGCACAAGCAATTTTAAAAGAAATATTCTTGGTGCTTTATCAGTAATTAGCATGTGCAGGGCACACACACACACACACACACATCCCAGTAATTTAGGATTTACACTTGACACTATGAATGTGCCAACTACAGGAACCACTGAACTTTAGAGCAAAGACTATTTCCACATTCAATTTATAGTCTCCCATTAAAATAATATTTATGGGGTGGAAAGTGGGGATAGAGAATTTGCAAACAACTTCTGGCATCCTTTTTTAGTAGATTTACTTATTATAGTAGAATGAGTGAAGTGATTCTGAAACAACTGAAATATTTTATAGGATTAAGCAATGAGTAAATGCGTTGTTGAGAGGCAGATCTCACTAACAAAGAAGGTGCACGGAAATACACAGCAGTGAATGGCAAGAAAGAACCTCATGGGAATGGACTAGAATTGGAAGTATTGATGTGGACTCTTAATTTCTAAAATTTATCAGAATGTGTATATGCATGTGTTAGTGCACATGTGTGTGCATAGGAATCTATTTATATGCATATATGTATACATATACACGCATATTTCCTAACTTTGCATACTGAAAGGGCCAAGAAGCAAAGACCTCAGTAACCATAAGCATACTTAATCCCAAAATTTGGCCTTTAATATCATTTCAACTAGAGGAAAAAAGACTGTACTTCATGGAGCTATGCTGAGCTAAATACTTTAAAATTTATACCAGACTTATCTGCACAAAGGCTTATAATATCAATTAGGCTGAAAGTTCAAAGATATACTGTGCTATGCATAATCACCCACAAGCTAGATTTTCTATAGTAAAAGTCAGGAATATATTGTTGTGTCAGAAAGTGAAGAAGCACTTAAGACAAAAAGGAATGGGGGGTTGCAACAAGGACACAGAACCAACTTGAAAAAGCCTTCAGTGGCCAAGTCAAACTGGGAATAATATGACCACCAAACTATTAATTACAGTAATGAATCTTAAAACATTGAAAAATATGAGCTAATAAGTATGTTATTGATTAAGAAATGATATGGTATCTCAATGTAGTTTTGATTTGTATTTCTCTGATGATGAACAATATTGAGCATATTTTCATGTGTCTGTTAGCCATTTGTATGTCTTCTTTGTAATAATGTCTATTCATGTCTTCTGCCCACTTCTTCACTGGATTATTTGGTTTTTGGGTGTTGAGTTTGGTAAATTCTTGATAGATTTTGGATACTAACCCTTTATCTGCTATGTCATTTGCAAATATCTTCTCCACTTCTGTTGGCTGCTTTTTAGTTTTGATGATTGTTTCCTTTACTGTTCAGAAGCTTTTTGTTTTGATAAAGTCCCAGTAGTTCATTTTTGCTTTCTCTCCCTTGCCTTCAGAGACGTGTCAAGTAAGAAGTTGCTGTGGCTGAGGTCAAGAAGTTGTTGCCTGTTTTCTCTTCTAGGATTTTGATGGTTTCCTGTCTCACATTTAGATCTTTCATCCTACATTGCATTTCATAGCATTTCATACCAAATTTCATATTTAGCATTTGATACTACATAGCATTTCATGCTACGTTGAGATACCACCTCACATCAATCAGAGTGGCTAAAATTAATTTTTTATAGTTTATTGTCAAGTTGGTTTCCATATAACACCAAGTGCTCATCCCAACAACTGCCCTCCTCCATGCCCATCACCCATCTTCCCCTCTCCTCCACCCCCCATCAACCCTCAGTTTGTTCTCAGTATTTAAGAATCTCTTATGGTTTGCCTCCCTCCCTCTCCTTAACTATTTTTCCCCTTCCCCTCCCCTATGGTCTTCTGTTAAGTTTCTCCTGTTCCACATATGAATGAAAACATATGGTATCTATCTTTCTCTGCCTGACTTATTTCACCTAGCATAATACCCTCCAGTTCCATCCACATTGCTACAAATGGTCAGATTTCATTCTTTCTTATTGCCACGTAGTATTCCATTGTATATATAAACCACATCTTCTTGATCCATTCGTCAGTTGATGGACACTTAGGCTCTTTCCATGTTTCGGCTATTTGTTGAAAGTGCTGCTATGAACATTGGGGTACATGTGCCCCTATGCACCAGCACTCCTGTATCCCTTGAGTAAATTCCTAGCAGTGCTATTGCTGGGTCATAGGGGAGTTCTACTGTTAATTTTTTGAGGAACCTTCACACTGTTTTCCAGAGTGGCTGCACCAGTTTACATTCCCACCAACAATGTAAGATGGTGCCCATTTCTCCACATCCTTGCCAGCATCTATAGTTTCCTGACTTGTTCATTTTAGCCCAGAGTGGCTAAAATTAAAACCCAGGAAACAATAGATGCTGGCAAGGATGTATAAAAAGGGGAATTCTCTTGCATTGTTGGTGGGAATGCAAATCAGTGCAGCCACTCTGGGAAAGTATGGAAGATTCCTCAAAAAATTAAAGATAAAGTACCCTATGACCCAGCAATAGCAGTATGAGGAATTTATCCAAAGGATACAGGAATGCTGATTCATGGGGGCACATGTACTCCAATGTTTATACCAGCACTATCAACAATAGCCAAATCATGGAAAGAGCCCAAATGTCCATCAACTGATGAATAGATAAAGAAGATATGTTTTATATATACAATAGAATACTATTTGGCAATAAAAAAGAATGAAATCTTGCCATTCTCAGTAATGTGTATGGAACTGGAGGTTCTTATTGCTAAGTGAAGTAAGTCAGTCAGAGAAAGACAGATATCATATGGTTTCACTCATTTGTAGAAGCTGAGAAACTTAACAGAAGACCATGGGAGAAGGGAAAAAAAAAGATAGTTACAAACAGAGAGAGGCAAACCATAAGAAACTTCTAAATACAGAGAACAAACTGAGCATGGAAGGGGGGCAGGGAAAATGGGTGATAGACATTGAGGAGGGCACTTGCTGATGTGAGCACTGGGTGTTTTATGTAAGTAATAAATCACAGGAATCTACTCCCAAAGCCAGGAGCACACTGAATACACTGTATGTTAGCTAACCTGACAGTAAATTACATAAATAAATAAATGAATAAATAAATGAATAAATACATTTGTTTAAAGATAAATAAATAAATTATAGAGAAAGGAGGTCTCATGCCTTTAAGATGGAATGCTGAGTGATGTCTGGTTAATGTGGTGGGGATGTTGGAGTTGAATCATTTCCAGCACTATAGTAAAGACTAAATCAGGCAAGAATCATCGGTGGATGCTAACTAAATCCAGAGAGAAATTTTGCTAAAAACCAGAAACTTGAAATGGACTTAAAGTGCCTATCACAAATCATCAGTTAGTTTCAAGTGATATAGAGGTGTTCTTTGTATTATTCTTGTTCTTGCAAATTTTCAGTAAGTTTGAATTTATTTTCAAACCAAACAATAAGAACATTAAGGAAAAGAGTATCTAATGAAGAAAGTAGTGACAATGAATATTCTACTGGAATCCTCATCTCCTATCACCTGGGCAACTCCTATTCATTAATCTGCCAAGGAATTGCTTTCTCTCTCTTACCTTCCCCAACACCTTTGTCTTAAAACAGAACAAAACAAAACAAAAACCCTGCACATTTCATATCATCTGGAATTGCATTTAGATTCTAGTAACACAGTGAAAATACCAGTGGCTTAAAGAAGACAGAAATGTGTTTCTACCCCAAAATTCAAGGAGAGGCAGTCCAGGGCTCTGGTGTGTCATCAGTGATTGGTCTCCTTCTCTCTGCCTTTCTTATCTATGATTTCCATCATTAAAGTGACATTATCCTCCATTGTTACTCCTGGAGCTACAGCCATCATGACCACAATCCAGCCAGCAAACCCTAGCCTTTTGTCCCCAAGCTAAGGAGACTTCCCCAAGGTCCAATCCCAAACTTCCATTTGCATTACATTAGCTCAAACTTAGTTCCATGGCTAGATCTCCTACAAGGGAGGATAGAAAATGGAGTCTTTCTCTGGGCATTTTACCACCTGGTATAAAATTGGAGTGCTTTTATAGGAGATAGGGGGAAATTAATCTTGGGTAGGCAATTATCAGTCTCTGAATACCATCCTGTTATGAAATTTGTCATTATTTTGTACATAGTCTACTATTACCTGTGTCATACTATATTTTGTTTGTGTTTATGTCACTATCCTAAACTGTAGCATATAATTTTTGGATACAAAATATCTATGTTGGCTCTCAAATGTCCCAGTGCTTGGCTCAGAGCCAGTCCCATAGTAATTGCTCATATAAGGTTCATGAAATTAAATGAGTTGATAGGCAGCCATCTGAGATATTCAAGATATATATATATCTGATATTCCACAGGGTTACTCTGCCATTATGGAGAGACCTGAGGACAAAGTTCTTAAAGTTTTATGTGGTTGTAAAACTAAGTGCTGACAAAATTAGCTGGTGATCCCAGGTCATAGAATATAGAAGATGGTAATCAACTGACAGTTTTAACAGTAAAATGCAATCCTTTTTCCTTAGTTTTGATGACTTGTCCCTTATAGACTCCAAATAGACTTAAAATATTAAATATTTTAAAACATAAATGTTAGAAAACACTTAATATTAGATATATATTTTTTAATTTTTTTAAAAATGTTTTTAATTATTTTTAAGAGAGAGAGAGACATAGCAAGAGTAGGGGAAGGGAAGAGAGAGAGGGAGACACAGAATCCAAAGCAGGCTCCAGGCTCTGAGCTGTCAGCACAGAGCCTGATGCAGGGCTCCAACTCACAAACCACGAGATCATGATCTAAGCCAAAGTCAGTTGCTTAACTGATTGAGCCACCCAGGCGCCCCTAATATTAGATATATTTCTGGCCTCATTTAACCAGTCAATAAGGAAGTAGTTTTTAAAAAAAGGAAGTAGGTTTAGAAACAATCTTGTTAGCATGCTCAACAATGAGCAACCTAATAGGAAAAAGGAAGCAAGGAATGTTAGATTGCTGAGTGATATTCCATCTTCTCAAGCATATGATATTCCTCAGAATCCAACTGATCTTAGAAAAGAGCAAAGAGGAGGCTTTTTATATAAAAACACTAACTCAAAAAGAATGATCACACATAGAACAAAAAGTCCTTCTCACTCATGGAGTCACCAAATATATTTGAGCTTTTACTATGCATCAGGCAATTTGCTAGATATAGAAGGCAGAATGGCATTTAAGGAAGAATATTAATTTTACCCTCAGAGAGTTCTCCCAGTGGAACATGTTTTAAGCCTCAAGATTGTATCCTTCCAAAACCCATGCACTTGGCCACTATATTTTCACATTAAGATACAAATCTCTTTGGGGCATGTGAGAGGCTCAGTTGGTTAAGCATTCAACTCTAGATTTAGGCTCAGGTCAGGATCTCATGGTTGTGAGATTAAGGATTAAGCCTCAAGTTGGGCTCCACGCTGGGCATGAAGCCTATTAGGATTCCCTCACTCTCTCTCCATGCCCCCCCCAAAAGAATTAACTATTCTTGGGGTGCCTGCGGCTGGCTCAATCAGTAGAGCATGTGACTCGTGATCTTAGGATTGTGAGCTTGATCCCCACATTAGGTGTAGAGATAAATTAAATATAAAATCTTAATTTTTTAATTTTTATTTTTTTTTGAGAGAAAGAGAAACAGAGCATGAGTCAGGAAGGGACACAGAGAGAGGGAAACAAAGAATCTGAAGCAGGTTCCAGGCTCTGAGCTGTTAGCACAGAGCCCGAGGCAGGGCTCGAACTCACAAACTGAGAGATCATGACCTGAACCAAAGTCAGGCAGTTAAGTGACTGAGCCATACAGGTGTCCCAAAAATAAAATCTTAAAAAAAAAAATTAATTTTTCTTGAAAACTTCCATCTTAAATTTTGGGTCTATAGTCCAGTGATAGTTGAAGATCCTAAAATGTTGCCTTTATTACTTGCTCTTTCCATCAAAAAGTGAAGCTGCTGATAATGGATAAGAGAACTAAAATAATTTTTCTAAGGGAAGTAGAACGTTCATTGATATTTTATTTTTATAGTCTCACTTCACTGAGTTCTGTATAAATGAATTACCAAAATTTCGCAGTGTTCGGATTGATTTACAATTGTCTGAACATAACAACCAACATTCTGAACTGCAAAGCAATTATTTGGACATTATTTTTCTAATTGATGCCAAAATTCAAATTCCTGGAGTTTTCTCCTAAATTGACCAGATAATTTGGAACTGCAAGCAGTCTCAGCACAGTTGCCAGGGATATCAGAGAAAATATTACCCCAAATAAAAGGTGGGGCTCCAGAATGAGTAAAACAAAAGGCATGCCAGAAAAGATAAACACACACCCTCCTTTGAAGATTACTGCCAAGTGTATTTAAAATAAAGCCAAAGAAAACTTCTCATCCAAGTTTACTTCATCTCAACCTTCCCCTTTCTAATTCAAAATACCCAGGATATCCCTTGCAGCTCAACAGTTTTATCTTTAGCTTTAAAAACATATCAGAGAATTGAGTGAAATCCAAATGATGTTTTTATTGTGTTGCCTGATTATCATCTGATGTTGAATAGGCAAGGAAGGAGTGTGAAGTTGAGGCGTCTGGTCATATATATGGGATCACAAAAGGTCAGGGTTGGACAAGCTCACAGTACATTCAGGTGCCTCTCTGTTGGCCTGTCCAGGACCTTCTTCTCTGAGAAGAGAACAAAGGCATCTCTGACTGGTTGTCACACCTATATTCCCTGATTAATAGACCTGTCATTGTGGGAAGTTAACAGTGCTCATAAATGCTATAGGTTATTAGAATTAAAATAATGATAGGTTTGGTGAGGTCACCAAACCTTAGAAAAGCCTTAAAAATATCATCTGGCCATATACACTCTGCCTCTTGCCAAAGGGAATTTTAAGTGGTTTTGAATCACACTTCCAGAGCACTAGCCCATATTCTTCCTCATTTAGAATATCAACATGGTAGTAATTCTCTCCCAAAGTAATAACTCCTGCTATGGAAGCAAGTTTTGATTATTGTTCTCTTTTTGAAGACCAGAGAAAAGACAGACACTTATTGCCTCAGATGCTCAAGAATGATCACAATTATGACCAGGATGATGTCTCTTGTTCAAAACGGAGTACTTGACACCAGACATCCAAATATTAATCCAATTTCCCCTTTTTTAAAAATCACGATGTTACAGCATAGTAAAGCTACTATTTGTATTAAGCCTATAAGCTAATTTGATTGTATTAACCTACTGGCTAAGAATGGTTCCAACTTAAGCCTAAACCTTTACTTCATTAGATTTATGGAATTATTAAACTTAGGAAAATGCCAGGTCTAGGCAGAAGACATGGAAACAAACTAATCATGTGCTTCGTCCCTTGAAATCTGAGTATTATCCAGAAAAGGGGTGTTCAGTGATGCTGGTGGGTTCAAGGGGGAGAAGGGTTTCAGAGCTATGGGCCACACATGGTCCTAAACGGGCCAATAGTGCCCAGGTTCTAAAAGAGAGCAGAAGAGTGAATTTCCCAAGTTTTTTAAAATGAACAAATGCCTTTGAGTTGGACACGTCTCCATATAAAATGCCCAGGCACTTTTCACTTTGGGACACTAGAGGGAAACAAAGTAAGAAAGAAAAATGATGAACACTTTTCATTTTCTTAATGTATTCTTCTATTACTTTACATGGACAAAGGCTTTGAAATGGTAGCCAGTTTCAAAATATACCAGTTTGGATTTTTTTTCACAATACTTTAATACCACTTCTCAGAACAAATCTATAGCTGGAAATTCAGAAAATCATCATCTCCCGTGGAGGCAGAAAACAATAGTGAAGCAGTGAGTCATGTTCAAGAAGGGTTTGGGTTACACTTGACTACATTATTCAAGGCCTATTTAAATTCTTTTTAGGAAATTACTTTCCCAATTACAGGTAGGAGCACATTTTTCACTGTTATTATGAAGAGGAAGTAACAACCCATTTCTGACTTCAGCTTCCTTTTAAAGGACACCAACAGGAAGTTCATGGCTTTCAGAAGTAAAAGAAAAAAGAAGTGTTACAATTTAGTGCACACACTTCATCACCATCTTTCCATAAAGAAAATACATTAAGGATTTTTGCTGTTGATAATAACAAGTGTCATTAAGCCCTTCTGGGAGTTCCTAGTCTTTAATCCTCCATCTGCTGTCCATTTCTACCTTTAAATGGAGCAAAATTTCAGGTGAAGGAAAAAACCTTGTCCTCCAAATGCTACCCCATGATTGTTTTTAATCATATTTTACATATGGGTGAGCTTAATTTTGAGATGATAGTCATAACGTCTGAACTTGAACTCGTAGCTGGCCACATAAAACTGTACTTCAAACTTAGGCATTATTCTTACTGAGAGGGGGGAAAAAACAACAACCGCTGTGTCCTAGTAAATTAACTCAAAGTATTGGTGAAGTAATACCTGATATAAAAAATTTAAAATGTATACATGCAATGTCTGTGTGTGTTTATTAAGAGTCAGCCATTGTTAGACTAACAAAGTAATAAATGCCAATTTTACTTATTTAAATTATCTTTATAAAATCAAAATATGTGTATTTTGAGTGCTGGCATACATTTGGTCTTCATTTGCAAGGGTGAATGAGCATAAATTTAGTCCTTAGCCTCTTCTTGGTCCTTAAAATCTGGGGGTTTATAAGCTAAATGCTATTTGGTGCCTCTAAATTTTCCATATAGTTATAATGAGTCTGAGAAAGTAGTATTGCACTGTCCTTTAGTTATTTCTAAGTTCTAAAACTTAACAATGCTCGTAAATGCTATAGGTTATTAGAATTAAAATAATGATAGTAGAGATGATGATGATTATAATGGAAGCATATTTTGTTTTGTCTTTCACCTTTAGGTTTTGTGTTTGTGATACTCAAATAACAGTTAGAGAAATGCAGCAAGCCCTGCCCTAAAACAAATTTGTCTGAAACAAAAAGGGAAAGTAAATGTTGTAATAAAGTATTGTAAACATGTTTACAGTTTGTATAGTTATTACTATAATGTAAGCCTCATGAGAGAAGCAGCGTTTTTTTTTTGTTTTGTTTTTTGTTTTTGTTTTTTTTTTACCTTGCTCAGCATTCTGTCCACATCACTGGATAGTGCTAAGCACAGGGAGGACATTCAGTCTTATTTGGATGCATTTAAGTAAGTCTTGAGCAATGGAAAACAAAAAATCTCTCCTCATGTTGAGAAGAGAAATCACCCCAACATCTAAATAAAATAAACGGCAGAGTTTAAATTGCATAAATTCTAAATATTCTGACTCACTTACAGGCTAGTCTCAGCTAACCAATCAGAGTTACCAAGAAAATGGACTGATCACACAAAGCCTCTTATCTGATCCTATAAGTTGTAGGAGCCACTAAAAAATTATGTGGGAAAAGAACCATTACTAATATTCCCATTTCACAGATGAGAAAACTGACTTATTTTTCATCAAAGTAACTGGTAGAGATTGAACAATCTCTGTCCCTCTGAAGTCAAAACTTCTGAGCTTTACCACTATTCTAGCTCAAGAAGATTTAAACTAATGTGAGGAACAAAATACAGGATACAGTAATTTAGATAGTGATGGTCCATGTTCTTTTTCATGCCAAGACCAAAGATGGATGGAAGAGAAGACAGAGTTAGGGAACATTTTTAACAAATCTATCACTCCACTATAACTATTTCTAAAAGGTAAATGAAATACATGATATCAAATATTCTTCACCTGAATGCTTCTCTGGGCATCTTGTCATAAAGCAGATTCTGAGTTAGCTGATTCAAGGTGGGGCCTGAGATTCTGTGTTTCTAACAGGCTCCTGGATGATGCCAATCTACTCATCCTCAGAGAGCTCTGTAAGTGGGGAAGTTTTTCCTGATACCTGTTTGAAATATGAGGTGAGAACTGCATCTCTCTGCTTTGTCAAATGAAGCAAGACCTTTTCAGGTTCTACCAGCTTGAAACAGGTATGGTAATGGCTAGTTGTACCAGAAATCATAGCAATCACAACAGACTTAGAGTGAGATTTAGGAGATTAGAAGTGGAGTTTAGGTGGAGTAATAATTATGCAAAGATTCTAGGACACCTCCCTTTTGGTTTCATTATTAAACCTGTTGTATTCTCATAAAACTAGAATATAAACACCACAGTAATGGAGTTTAGTACAGCATAATGGTAGAACATGCTAAGAATCGTGATTTTTCCAAGAGATCAGATTTGTGTTTACCAGAAGCAAAGGGTGGGAATAACAGAAATTGGAGGAAGGTGGTCAAAATGTACAAACCTCTAGTTATAGGAGAAATAAGTACTAGGGATATCATATACCACATGATGACTATACTTTACATTGCTGTATGATATTTATAAAAGTTAAGATCCTAGCGTGCTTGGGTGCCTCAGTCAGTTGAGTGTCTGACTCTTGATCTCAGCTCAGGTCATGATCCCAGGGTCATGAGATCAAGCTCCACACTCACTGCAGAGTCTGCTTAAGATTCTCTCTATGTTTCTTTCTTATTGCCAAGTGGTATTTCATTGTATATATAAACCACATCTCCTTTAGCCATTCATCAGTTGATGGACACTTAAGCAATGAACCACAGGAAACTACCCCAAAAACCAAGAGCACACTTTACATAATGTATGTTAGCCAATTTGACAATAAATTATATTAAAAAGTAAATAAATAAACATTTAAAAAAAGATTCTATCTCTCTTCTTTCTCTGCCCTTCTCCCCCCTCATACTCTTACTCTCTCTCTAAAATAAATAAATAAATATTTTTTGAATTAAGAAAAAAGTTTTTAACTATCTCATAACAAGAACTGTTTTTACAGTTCTCATCACAAGGAAATTTTACTCTTTTTTCTTTTTGTATCTATTTAAGATGATACAAAATTTATTGTGGTATATATAGGTCAAGTCATTATGCTCTATACCTTAAACCTATACAGTACTATATGTCAATTACATTTGAATGAAACTGGGGGAGAAAAATAATCACGAGTGTTCCATGTCATTTAAGTACAATGGAGGATCATATGTTGTTGTTGTTGTTGTTATTTTTAGCTGATGTGTGGTTCCCATCTGCTCATTTTAAAGATAGCAAAGTGGTTATGGTTCATTTAGTATCTTCCTTATTTTTTATGATGGTACTTATGAAGGGTACACAATGTATAGATAGTATACTAAGTATTTAAATAAATTATTTCTTTTCTCTTTACAACATCCTTTTAAGTTCTGTTATTATACCCATTTTAAAGATGAGGAAACTGAGGTTTAAGGACATGGTGCAGTTTTCCCAAGGTTACATAGATGACAAGAGGAAGTTGGTGTTCCCTGAGATCTGCCGGAATCCAAAGCCCAATCTCTTATTTCACTATCTTGATGGTTCCTTTTCTCAAAGACAGGAGTACATTTTCTTTTGAATATTTGCAAAGAGCAAATCCTTTCTACAGATCATTTTCAAACCAAGAAGGCATAATGGTTTGCCAAGGGATTACCAATAATCTCAGTGTGCCTGATTTTTAGTTACACGATGATGAGTTTTGACAGCTTGCATGCCTGTTCTCTGAGGGCTCTTTGGTTAGCTCTTGTGAGGAATCCTTTGCACTGTGCGTCTATGAGCTTCAAGTTTAATTTGTAACTGCAGCTACCATTAGCAGTGTCCCCCCTCTGCCAACTATTCCACCCTGACTGGGTCTCTACAGTGACAAGTGTATAAACACATAGCTTTTTGTTTTGTTTTGTTTTGTTTTGTTTTGTTTTGTTTTGTTTTAACTTCATGCTAATCCAAACTTCTTATCTGGGTCATCAGTCACATGAGGTCAAAGACTTCCAGAATGGACTGGATAGGGAAGCAAGAAACCCAGAGAATAAAAGCACCTTAGTGGAATGAGTAGTCCAGAAAACTCCAGGCAGTGCCTAGAAGCCCAGAGCGGCATAACGGCTAATGGGTAGCAAATTGGTGTCTCAGCACCAGGGACAAAGTAATAGGGGACGCTACTGAGTGTGAAAGTTGGATGTGGTTGACATCAGAGGCAGATGCTGCAGGAACTCAGAGGAATCGTTACGCACTTGACCTGTGGTCCTGGAGTACCTATTAATGAAGCTCAATGCAAGGGCTTATTTTATTAAAAATAATTTAAAAAAATAAAAATAAAAAACAAAGTTTAGAATCAAGTAAAGTGTCTGAGAGGGAAATCCATGGCATGTGACTCTTCAAGCCAAAAATGTAAATTTTCTGAAATTTCTTCCAGGTCAGAATGGAATAACTCTTCCAGCCAAGCATGCATCTGACCCTGTGAGGAATCTCCTACGGGAATTTAATAAATATGGGTTTAGGAAGCCAAGCAGATCACTTTTTCTGAACTTCTAATTCGCTGCTAGAAATAAATGAGCTCCTCTGTGATAATTAAGTACTATATCTTAAGAAACTGAGCTATTGGAGACAATTTTGAAATACCTGGGTAAACACTTAAGTGTATTTTGCATTGTATCTCATTTTACAGGTTGATTAATAGTTATCTGGACCCATGATGGCAAAGGCTGCTGTTTGTTGCAAGAGAGTTGGTCTCCCTTCTTCCTGGGCACATGGATGTACAGAATAACAAGTACAGCTCTCAGTTTCCTTTCCAGCTAGGCACAACCCTGTGACTAAGTTCTGGCCAATGGAATGTGAATGAAGTACTGTGTAAAACACCAGGAAGGGTCTTGAAATGGTACAAACATGCCCTTCTCCCTTCCTTCATTCCCAATGTCTGGATAGAGACATGCTGGCTTGACTTTAGAAATGGAGGCCATGGAACAGACACATGAAACGATGCTCAGCATCCCTCCTCATCAGGGAAATACAAATCAAAGCCACACTGAGATACCACCTCACACCAGTCAGAGTGGCTAAAATGAGCAAATCAGAGAACTCTAGATGCTGACGAGGATGTGGAGAAACGGGCACCCTCCTACACTGTTGGTGGGAATGTAAACTGGTACAGCCCCTCTGGAAAACAGTGTGGAGGTTCCTCAGGAAACTAACAATAGAACTCCCCTAGGACCCAGCAATAGCACTGCTAGGAATTTGCCCAAGGGATACAGAAATGCTGAGGCATAGGAGCACATGTACCCCAATGTTCATAGCAGCACTCTCCACAATAGCTAAAACATGGAAAGAGCCTAAGTGTCCATCAA
>NW_024081047.1:1023577-1216020 GCF_003009895.1 Hyaena hyaena | reverse complement strand
AAAAAAAAAAAGAAAAGAAAAAAGAAACGGAGGCCATGGGATGGAGGAACACCAACACAGGGTCTCTGAGCACTTCAAGAAGCAGAACTGCCTGCCATTGGAGCCATGGAATGCCTACATCCAGGCATTAATGGGAGAGAAATGCATTTTGTTGATTCAAGTGTTGTCATTGAGTTTTATTGAAAGTAACAAACAAATGCAATTCTAAATGATTCACAGAACGATCATCTTTGCAAAAGTCACATCAAGACTAAGTGGTCATATTGGCTATCAATGTCCAAATGGTAAGAATGAGGATTATGAGTTCTCAGATCATTTAACATTCCACTTTAATGCAACATCCAATAGAGCAGTGATATTAACAGTCCAAGAATAAACATGTTTACTTCCATCAAAATTTCTTGAGACATCTTCACAGTCATCAAATTTTCTTACACAGATATAAGATTTACCTTGAACAAACTTTATACTCCTATTGCTTAGTAAAAAAAAAAAAAAAAAAAAGCATTGTTAAAATAAATGGAACTGTTAAAAAAATAACTGAATAGGGAACCAGAAAATCCTCCCGTGACAAAACAAAAGGGTTAATGGGCTGTAAGATGAGAGAAAGGATTTATACTAATCTTTCTTTGGCAGCCACAGTAGTAAAAGTGCTTTTATCAGTAGCTGACTGGATGATTCTTTGCAAAGCTGTGAAGAAAGGGAAAACTAATAATTGACACCCCATTGCCCTTCTGGGTGGGATCTTCATATTATTTTCTACCACTCCCACTGTTTTTACCCCTAACATTCTTTGTGATGTTCTTTGGCTGCTCCCTATGCACATACTTACATACATACTCACAAACACACATCTCTCATTAAGGCATGATTCCATTCTCCAGACTTTTCCTCTTGTCTCATTAACATAATAGGAGTTGATATTTGTACAGTCTTTAACTATAGTTCATTCAAACCTATGGAGTATGTGACTATGAGGTACCCTTATTATCCCATTTTAAAGATGAGAGTGTGAATCACTAAGCTAGTAAATTTTGGAGGTAGAATCCAAACACAGACAGTCTGGCTCAAAGTGAGTCCAGTGTCTTCTCAAGAAGAATCAGCCATCTATTGGGAGAGTACTTTGACCTTGTGTATTCCTCAAATCATACTCTAGACATTCAACCAGTTGGTATAAGCTGGTTGTCCATCAGAGTTCCAGGTATTAGTATGCTTGAGCTACTAATAATATGAACATTAGAAATTAGGTTAATTTTGCAATTTTTAAAATGAGGTTAGTAAAACTGAGACCTAATATATGTGAGCACAATGTATTCAAATCTTCCAAATGGTTCTCTTTTCTCTTTTATGAGGCTTACGGCCTTGATCTAAGGAAACTACTGGAATTTTATTATTTCCAGCTTACTACTGAGCTTCTCTTCTTCAATATCACTTATGCTCCGTTGTTATCTTTACTCTATCATTGATTTTTTTTTCTTTTTGCTGCTAACCTTTTGAATCTGGCAAATACAGACATTAACAAGACTTTTTTTTTTTAATTTATTGTTATCATGATGTACTCTTTATTTCCGAATCTAATGCTGAGTAAAGGCGCTATCCAGGGATGCTACTCCCTGTAAAGTAGTATATTTATAATAATAACTGATATTTTACATGCTGTGAAATGAATTTTGTATCCCTAATTGCAGATGAAGAAAGTGATGTTCAAAGAGATACCATGCATTGCACAGGATTAACCAGTAGGTAAGGGTAGAAACCAAAACTCATCCAGATCACCTGACTCCAAGCTCTGTACTCCTTCCATAACACTGTCATGTCTTTACCAGATTTAATGGGTCATCTTAGTAATAGTAAGAGGTCTATGTATTATATATTTGAGGTTATAAAATCTATAAAAATTATAATACAATTTATAAAACTCACTAAAAATCCAATCAATATTTGCAAAAACATATTCACTTACATCTTTGGCCAGTAATTTATGGTGTCTGTTGCCCACCGTTTCTTCCACTAGAAACTGGGAAGTTGACTGGCCTGGTAAGAGACAGCAGCCATACTGTGTAAAAGAAATTCCACCCTCAACCCCGATATATAGGATTATACCAAAGCAAGGCACTTGCTAAAAGGCAGCCTGCCCACTGGCCTCCCAGGAACCAATACCAATGTGGCCCAGTTTAAAATGATGAGCTGAGCCAAAGAGATTCCTTTCTTGAGAGTGTGGGACTGAGTTAACAGGAGCATCAAACTATCTTGTAGGAAGTATCATGACAACCATGATGGTGCACAGTCAACTGAAGTTACAAGGAAATGAAAATTAAATGTATAGATAGTAAGAGCCACCATTTATATGGTACTTGCTATGTGTTTCACTTTCTTTTTTCTTAAATGTTTTTTTTTTTTTTAATTTACTTCTGAGAGACAGCATGAGCAGGGGAGGGTCAGAGTGAGAGGGAGATACAGAATCTGAAGCAGGTTCCAGGCTCTGAGCTGTCAGCACAGAGCCGGAAGCGGGGCTCAAACCCACCAGCTGTGAGATCATGACCTGAGCCGAAGTCAGACACCTAACCCACTGAGACACACAGGCGCCCTGGTGTTTCACTCTCTTAATGCATTTACCCTACAAAGTAAGTACTGGTATTAACAACTTGCCACCACCACCACCCATTTACTGATGAGAATACTGAGGCACAAAGGAAGTAAGAAACTTGTTGCAAGCTATAAGTGGAAGAGCAAGATAGAAATCCAGGCCATGTGGCTTTGCTGTCAAATTTGATTTCTCATAAAGGCAGCTGAGTGCACAGACACAGACACAACAAGCAACAACATACACGGAAAGAGAAACAAGTCACAAGAGAGAAAGACTCAGCAACAGGCAGAGAGACAGTGCGTGATACACAAGAGGCATCCAGTTCCCAGCTGTATGCTTTAGCTCCCCTTCTCAGATTCCCGTGAAATCCCTGATTATGTCCTTATAGAACACGTTAGTCCGTCTGTTCGTTGTAAATAAGAGATCCCTAAGTAAAATAATACGACTCCTTTTGGTACTTCGTTAATACAGTACTCAAAGGCAGTAGAAGTGGTATCACTGTATACTTCTTGTTTGAGGTAACAATTGGCTCGCTTACATATTTATGATCTGATGTGGAAGAGATGGTAGAGATATACGCACACAAGAGAAATATTTATAATTTTGAGAGTACAATGAGAGTATGATGTAGTTTAGAGTTAAAATAAGGTAAATAAACAAAAAACTGTTGGTAATAAATCGTGAAAACTTCCTGAAGAAATAAGGCACAAACAGGGATATGTCTGTTGAATACACAGCTTAAACCAAGGTGGGTAGAATATTTTTTGCCTCAGTGAAGAGGAGGAAAAGGCACAGTGGGGGTTGGATAGTAAAATCTGTGTCTGTGTCTGTGTCTGTGTGTATGTGAGCATGGCACATGAGCACACATGTTTGGAATGTAAAGAAAAAGTAAAGCAGAAATTTTAAATGAAGTCAGCTGTTAAATAATTATACAAGAGCCCAGACCAGGGTAATTAATTTCTCTAATCTTATAACAATCTGGTATAGTTTGGGATGATGCCTTAGTTAAAGCACTTAAAACAAATAAAAGCGTTTATGATCATAATAAAACCGTCACTGAATTATCATTTTATGATATATAACCAAATAATCAAGAATCTTGAAATCAAATGCCTCCTTCATTGTTTTCCAGCCACATTGTGCCTTTATTTCTTTTTAATGTTTATTCATTTTTGAGAGAGAGACAAACAGAGCACAAGTGGGGGAGGGGCAGAGAGAGAGGGAGACACAGAATCTGAAGCAGGCTCCAGACTCTGAGCTGTCAGCAGAGAGCCTGATGTGGGGCTTGAACCCACAAACCATGAGATCAAGACCTGAGCCGAAGTCGGAGGCTTAGCCGATTGAGCCCATGCTGTGCTTTTCTTGCAGTCGTTTGTGCTGGTACACAGCAGCCACTCAATAAATACATATAGACTGAATAAGCAAATGTTCCTGTTATCTCTCCATTCGAAAATGAGATCATATCTATAAAATTCAAAGTCCCATACAAGTTTTTTTCAGATAAATCATTTATGTCTTATAAAACCAAAAAATTCTTTGCTCCTGTCTTCCTGCTTTCTGTACTCCCACCAGACTATCTAATCATGTTGTCATAAGGTTTTTGTGACTGCAAAGAGATAAGTTAAAATATAAATTTTCAGTTATTTGAGCAGATTGATTTTGCCCTAAAATAGAATGCTGACATGCTGTGTCTGCACATAATCCAAATAGCATCCCAGTCCTGTCTAACCTGGAAATGCCACATGGGCTGAATTCAAGGAACCACGATGCTAAAAAATGCAAACTAAAAACACCAGCAATATAAAAAGAAAATTCATAAATATAGTCTCTGAGAGCAACTGCCATATAATTGCTATATTCTATCCTGATGTTTACTAAATTTTTCTAAGTACCAAAGAAAACACTCCATCTGTAGGGTTGTATGGATAAATGAATATTATTAAATTACAGATAAGCATTAGTATATACGTTTACATAGCATTCATAAGCTAATACTTTTCCTTTCCACTTTTCTGAATTTTCCAGATTTTTTGCAATAAATATGTGTATTTTATGACAGAAGAAAAAATCTTCTAGACAAAAAAAAATTTTTAATTAATGTGAATAAGTCAGATCTACCAAGCCATATTTTGAGGAACAGTGAATGGATATCATTTTTCTTAATATTGTTAACAACACCATTTGATAGGAGGAAATCTTTGCTTTGTAGTTTAATGCTTGGCATCAAATCCAAAGTTACTCAGCTCAAGGACAAAAGCTAATTCACTTTATATAATCAAATGGGTGGGTTCTGAAAACAAATGGACTGAAAGATAAACCTTTGCATAAATCATTCTTCTCTTGTTATACTAAACTTCCATGAAACCATCCTGAACAAACAGATTTTAATTTCAGTTTAGACACCAACATCCAGCTGGCTATCTACTGATTAATGATGATAAAACTAAGTGGAAAGAGAAGCCATTTATGAAGCAAACAATATTAACAATCAATCAAGCTTAGGGCTGATAATATTCAAACACTGTATAGTCCTTGACTCTCTAGCACCACTCCATGGAGACTAGCTGAGCTGCTAAACACTTGAAAATTAATGCCAAAATTGTCAGTGCTAAGGTTCACAGTGTCAGAATGAGGACTCAAAGATATAACGTGGTACCTACTGATCACCCCCAGGAGCTGGATTCTCTGTTGCACATTCAGCTTGAATTCTAATATCAAAACACAAAGACTTCTTTCTCCAGCGTCCATCCTCCTCTGCCATCTGCCACAGGGCACATTAAATGGAGATCAGATAGGGAATGAACACCCCTGCACCTTCTCAGTCCCTGCTGGTGACTTTTTAATTCCTTCTACCATGTGACATCAGTTTTTGGTTTCTTATTTTATCCATTTGGTGTTATATGTTGTTTCATTATTCCTTCAAACTGTGTACGTTGACCAACACAAGCAGCCCAGGACCCCCACATCACCCCCCATCCCCTTACAATTCCAGTTGGCTCTGAGAAATGAGGTGAGCCCACTATGTCACTCCATCTCTAATTTAGTTTCTCTGTGGCACTAACCACTACCAGCATACCATATACTTCACTTATTAATTTGTCTTCTTTCTCTAATATTTCTACCCCACTAAGGCAGAAATTTTTGTTTTGTTTATTAACACATTACCATGCATAGGCTCTGAGATGTAGTAGGTAATTTATAAAAATTGTCTGAATAGGTGAATGAATGAATGATATTTTAAACACCACCAGGAAGCCTAGGGGTCTCCACTAGGCAATTCTTATCATAATAATTTTCACTCCATGTGTCAGAAAATCAACATAGGAATTTTGCAGTTGCTGGAGGTTTTTAATTCCAATCATAAAATCAGGACCTGAGTAAAATAATAGAGATGAGACTGCATTCCTTTGAGGTAGATTCAGTTCAAATTTTTGAACTTATTACCTGACCCTCATAAGCCCTCACTCTGACTGACTGGTCACAATGGGGCTCTGGATCCTCAGGAATTAGTGTTAGCTCAGAGCAACTGCTGTGTTATACTTGAAAGATCCAAGCATTTCCCTCCCCCACTGCAGGGCCATCTCCACAGCTGAAGGTCCCTTGGCAGAAGGCTAGAAGAAATGCACACTGGTGATATCTATCACAGAATTTTTTTTCAAGAGTGCCTATCCTTCCTTTTTATGTCTAAAATTTAAGTTTGGAAATTGGACAAAAGGCCACAACTTTCTTAAGTGGTGATTCAAATTGCACCTTTGATTGACATACCTAGATATTGGGGGGTTGGTTGATGTTGGTACTGTTTTACAAATCAAATGTTTTCTTGGTGGGCTATACATATAGTTAATTTCTAGAGTACTCATGACTGATCAGCAAATACCAAAAATCTTTGGGAGTCAGACCACTGTGATTGCCCACCACTCATCTTTACTCTCCATCACCCACTCAAACCCTAACTGTCTCCAATATTAACATCCTGCTGTATGGCTTCTGCCAGTCTGGGATTCTAGTACCACAGAGTAAATCAGAGTTCATTTCAACTGTGTCTCCTCTCACTGGATTGTAGGTCCACAAATAAGAGACTCTGCAGGCATTTCCTAAAAGTTCCTACAGGAGTTTCTTATAGACCTTCTCTTCACCAATGAATTTCTCAGTGCATGGCTTAGGGAGGCCTTGGGGACACAGTCAAGAGTTAAGGAAATGGACTAAACACAAAAAATTCCCTCTTGTTTCCCTACATCTCTAAGTCTTTTAATTTCTTCCTCTATCTTATATGAGAAATGTCTGAGCCATTGTTGAGTCCAAGTTCATCAGCAGACTATAAAAAATAATTAAATCATCCCCAGTTGAGTACAGAATTGCATATAGGTATATATACAAGTACTGATATAGTCTTCTTGATCTAATTCACATTCTTCCATCATTGGTCAACAATCCGCAGAATTCATTCTCTCATTGTATGACCCAGAGTTTTGCAAATATGTTAATAAATCTTGCAATTCCATTGGCCTGACTTTGTAATGGGCCCTGGGGCATGCTTACTCTGGGAGTAGGGCATAGGGCAGAGTGCAGTGGAGTCTGATGGTTTGAACACTGAGCAACCCAGCGCCTCCCACACATCTCCCATGTTAAGACCTCCACTTAGCATCCTGCTGGTTAAAATGTAAATTTCTGTATAAGACTAAGGAAAGTTATAAACTGGCATAAACAACTTAAAGGATAAATCTTTGAGTGCAGGTTCCAATCGTCTCAGCCTTGTGGCTTAAAGAGATTATACATTTCTATCTTAGAAAGTGACTGATTTGCAGTTGGTGCTTTGAGCTGAGAGCTAAGGACTTTGAGTCTGCCATCTTCTTCTGTTAAACTATCCACTGCTATGCTCCACAGACCTTGAATTCCTCACATTCAACTGCTCCGTTGGAGCAATTACTTTGCCTCACAAACCAGCCTTCAGCCTTCAATGGGATAATCATTCAAAAGGACAATAGATAATTTGATTACCTGGGTTTTCTCCCACTAATTTCAATGGCTTCTCAGGTCTATTTTCTTAATATCAACTTGACTTCCACTTTCTCTTACCCCCTCCAAAGACAGGTGATAAATTTTATTTTCCCCTCGATTTTTCTGAAGGTGTATGTAACGGGGCTTTTGAATGCAAATAAAAGACACCAGTGCCAGCTAATTAAAACAGAAATGTAAATAATTTAAAAGGTGTTGAATAGCTCTCATACTCTCTGGAAGGGCGAAAGATGCAAACTTAGGGATTTTATAGCCAGAAAAACATCTCCAAAAGCAAGCCACAGGACTTGTCAAGTAAAGATACTCCTCTCAGGAACCAAATGTGGTTGTGTATGCTGTCTCCAAACCCAAATGTTGTCCAAATATATTCTGGATGATTGTTGCTTCCTGGTGTCACTATTTACTGATTCACAGTCTGGAGAGCAGGTAGATCTGATTGGCAGAGCCTAGATCCATGCCCGAACTATAGAGAGCCTGGAAAGGTGAGCATTTAAAGGTAGGGGAGGGACAGTAAAGTATCCCACAAATGGATAAGGCACTTTGAGACTAGAAATGGAGTAAGTGACTCCATACAGTTTACACAGAGTTTTATTCAGAATAACTTACTGATGGAAGATGAGGCAGGCAATGATCCAGCTGGTACACAACTATTCTCAGCAAAGTCCAGATCTTGCTCTACAGATTTTAAAGAGCAAGGGAATGGAGGTTGAGGGGAATGGACTGTAGTAAGATTAAAGGGTTTGCATGCACCTAATTGACAGCTAATCTTTAATTAGATCTGGTGGCACCCCCTATGCATCAGGAGAGGGACAGACTATGTTAGTCCAACAGATTCATGGGGGGCCAAAGCCAGCTCCCCTCATCCCAATCTTGGAAGGCATTTCTAAGGTTTGTATATTAATCTCCAAGGAAAGAAACATGCAGCTCGAGGAGAGGTTATTGAGTAAACATGAACAAGATGGCGGGCCAAAGATGGAGTCACTGTCACCAGCACTCCTACGGTGAGCTCTGGCAAGGCATCTAAGGGAGGACATTTCCCAAACATGGAATACAGGTTCTGATGCTTGGATGGACAAAAACAAAAGTGATAAACACCCACTACTCGTGCTCTATAAGAAATAGCAGGCGCTAAGGTGACACAATCAGGAGATAACACTATTTTTATTTTCCCCACAGCATCACACACACACACACACAAACACATACACATGCACACACAGAGAGAATAAATGAATTAATATTCCAGATATCATAAGTCAAAATGAGAGGTAGCAATGCTTCATCCTATAGCAATGAATCAAAGAATACATGAGTACAGGGTATATCACATTGACTTTGAAGTGAATTCCTAAAGGGCCTCTACTGACTGATAAGTGCACAGTCACAGGTGTCTTATTCTGCATTATACTGGGCTCTAAGATTCCACTAAGCATAAAGGATACCAAAGAGACACTCACCATTATAAGCGCTCAAGTACAAGTTTCCACTGAACCAAGTCAATTCAAGGAGAAAGAAATAGCGGTATCTGGAAATAATATGACAGTAGCAAAAAGGTAATATATTTCTGGTACAAGTCAAAAACAGAAATCACACCAATAAAATTAATTTGAGTCAATAAAAATGCAGTGATAAATATTTTTTAAATACATGTAGTTTTTAAAATGTATTTGCAGTACTGAGGAGTAACTCTGGCTAGATTAACTTCTAAAGTATAAATCTGACCATTTCACTATCTTCCCCAAATTCCTCATGGATTCTCAAAATAGACCCTAGACCTTTGGAATGCAGATTATACACGAAGAATAGGTCAATAAAACCTGATTTAAGTTTTTAAAAAATTCCACTTCCACTTACCAAGTGCTTAGAGAACAGAGTTTTTCTACTGTCTGACCAAATATTACTGATTTTATAATGATTCGACTAAGGGGAAGAAGCATGGCTCTTATTTCTGTTCCCCCAGGATGGCCTTGGCAAGTCATTTGGCCTTTCTAAGTTCAGTTTCCACATTTGCAAAATGAAGAAATTGGACAAGGTTTTTTCTAGCCCTGAAAGATTGTCAGCTCTAGTTGGCCAAAGTCTACTTGCCAATGCCCCCACTCCCACCTAAAGTAGGCTTTATTTCTATTTGGCTTGATTGATCAAGGTAATCATCCAAAAGAGATAAAACACAAATTGTAAAGTTGCCAATTCTGAGTCACAAAAGCAAAAAATAATCTAGTTACTTGGAATTTCCATAATGCTTTGTTATATTTTCATACAGTGTTTAGCCATTAATCAACACAAGTCATAGTTACAAACATAAAAGGCCCAGAAATGAAGGAAATCATCATTGACAAAATTTACCTAGCAGTCAAAAGCAGAGAAAATGACATTTAAAAATTGTGTGTGGGGGAACCTAGGTGGCTCAGTCGGCCGAGTGTCCAACTTCAGCTCAGGTCATGATCTCATGGTTCATTAGTTCAAGCCACACGTCAGACTCATTGCTCTCAGCACAGAGCCCGCTTCAGATCCTCTGTATCCCTCTCTCTGCCCCTGCCCCTCTTGTACTCTCTCAAAAAAGAAAACAAATGTGGGTGAATGATCCCATAGGTGACTGGGCGACGCATGCATTTTGGGCACTGGGTTGTGTAACATAATGCTCATATGGGAGAGAGATGCCACAATCTGGATTGAGCCCTACTTCTTGGGCCCTCATCCCCTCCCTGTCCTACTCACCCTGGCTCATCTGGAGCTGTGATGATGGCAGTTACTCTCCCACCTGACACCCAGGGACCACTATTCTGTCACTCTCATACATCCCTCTTTATTACAATTAGATAATCCATTCAACCCTCCCTGAGCATGCGTTGTGCATGCCAACGTTTCATGTAATCCCCAAGCAAATGAATAATTGGAATCTTTCTCCATCATCTCTATCACCTCTCTGGCCTCTGCTCTCTCCCTTGTTCTGCTCCAGTCCCATTGGCCTCTCTTCCTCCTCACACGTGGTGGATGCCTCTGTGTGTTCTCCACTCCCTCCTCCCACCTCCAACACACCACTCAAGTGTCAGTCCAACTCCATCTCTACCTGCCTCCCTAGCCCTACTTCACCTCATGCCTCAGCTTTTCCTATACCTGGGCTTTATCTTATGTGTGTGGGACTCTCTCCAGCTGCAACCTGGTATTCTCCAGACAAGTCTCCCTCCCTTCATTCAAATTTCAATGATATTAGAAGTGATAACATTGAGCAGTGACTAAATCTTAACTTTTGGTAAGGAAGGAACTTATGGACTTTCAAAGTAAAACTTTTATTCAGACAGTAATACATATTGGGAATGACATCTTAACAGTAAATGTTCTGTTAAGGTTAAATTAACCAGAATCATTTTCTGTTGCTTGCAAACAGGAATCCAACCAGGATTCAGACACCATGTAGTTTTGGCTCTCACATCTGAGCTGCCTTTGGCTACAGCCCTTACATCTGCTGCCTTTGGCTACAGCCCCTATCCATAATGCAATCCCTTGAAGCCTGGGTGGCCACATAACTGAAAACATGGTAGCTCTGTCCAAGGAGTCACCTGTGGCCTCTGCGTTCAGGAAGGAACTGGGAGCTTTCACCTGGACTCTGATGGATCCTAAACCAATCCTCTGGGAGAGATCATGTCAGGTTTACATGCTGAGCAAACTGAGTCAGTGACCAGTGGGAGACTAGAGAAGTATGCTAGAAAAGAGACAAGGGTAGAGCAACGGCTCTGAGGAAACAGGAGTGAGATGGAGGGACTGGTCTTGCAAAATCAGAGGAGTCTCCTTGCCCCTGAGGTTGCAAATTGAGTGAAAGGTACTTGAAGGAGTCTTTGTAAAGAGTTCTCCTTCCTCTCTGAGCTAAGTGCCAGGGTATTCTGGTGACCCTGAGTACTGTGAGTTGTGGGGTGGATTGGATGAGAAGGTTGAAAACTTGGAAAACCCACAATGAGGATCTACAGAAGGGACCGTCTGGGGACTAACAGAAGGACACTGAGTGGCACTGAGGCAACTGTTTGTATCTGTATTCGCTGACAGCAATTACCCACTCCATAGACATTTTTTAAAATAGTTTATTACATAGACATTTTTTGAACAAAGACTCTGACAAAGGACAGCAACAAGCTTACCCTGAAACTTTCTCGGTGCAAAACCAGGGACTTGGCAAAACAGAAAAACCTTTAACCTAGCTTTTCAATTTTGCAATTTTGCAGCTTTAGGACTTTTCAGAATGAACCCCTTTGCCAGCACATGGAAGGTGGTAATTATTGGACTAAAAAAAAGTTTCAAACAGTAGAATTTTTTTTCTTAAGGAATCTAGATTCTGTCTGATTAAGTTCTTTTTGAGATTAAAAAGTTGGTCCATTTTGTATGCAAAAACATTTTTAAAAATTTAGACAAAGAGACTTTAATGGTCTTTACAGAAATATTAAGAAGCTAGAGCCATATTGACAAGTTTATTCAAAGTGGCCATTATTATTATTGGAGAACAATGTAAACACCAAAATGATCCCTGCTGAAATTCAGTTAGACAGTGAAAAGCTCATCTCTAAAATCTGAAGAATAACATAGCTTAGGTGTGGTTATGTTTGATGATTCAGCACACTGAATTAAGTCTTAAAATGTCCTGCCTGCTGGTCTGGTAAGCAAGTGAACTGATACACAAATTGCAGACTGTGTTTTGGATTGATAGTTAGATTCATGAAATAAAGATGTGCTTCTGACATGTTATAAGAAAATGAACAATCACTCTGCATCAGTTGGCATGTCCTAAAAGAAGACAGCATCTGGATAAAATTCAACATGTAATTTTAGCTTTTGTCACATTTTGAATAAAAATAGTTGGCTGAACAACTACCTATTTAAATTATTGAAAGCTGGTGATTACAAATAAGCATCCTGGCTGATAATTAGAGTGGCAGTAGAAATTATTCTGAGTATGAACAGCTTGGATAGGATTCCAGAAGTAGTTTTCCCTTAAATCGAGTGGTGCAGACAAAAGTAGTTTGCTCTTCAGAAAATGAATATTCTTTTTTTTTTTTTTTTGAAAATGAGTATTCTTAAACTATTGCATTCATTAATGGAGGCTGCACAGACGTGGGTTAATTTACCTTACGTTACAATCAATGGTTTGGGGTTTTCAAACTGTAGCAAAGATGAAGCAAAATAGAGATTAAAATTTGTCATTATTCTCTTGTTTTTTTTCAAGCATGAAAGCTTACATGAAAGCTCACATCCTTAAAGGATAACTCCCTGCACACAGGTTTTTATTTGAGACCCAATAAACAAAACAATAAACTCTTTTTGAAACATACTATGACTCAAAACAGCCGCTAGAGGACAGTCAAACCCCTGGCGATGGTGCAAGGCAAGTCATTACATCAGTAGCTTCAAATGAAAAGATTTTAAAAGCATTTGATTGTTTAGAGACAGAGAGACAGAGACAGAACAAACTATCCTCTTGATCACATTAATGTAACACTAATGGGAAACAGCAGTAAAAATGTGGCACAAGCCTGCCAAGATTTTTACTGGCACACATTTCCATGACAGTGCAATGACAACGTGCCTTCTGCCCTGTGCCTTGGGGACAAGAGTTGTAGGATAGTGATTCAGCACATATGGTGTAATGAGGTCAATTCTCCAACACACTCTGATTTCAAACACTACCTCCAAAACAGCAGAAGATCAAGGATACTTACTACCCCAAACACAAATCACTGGCACCTGCCTAATGGAACACTCACAGGTAGCTACATGGTAAGTCATTCACTGTGTGTGTGTGTGTGTGTGTGTGTGTGTGTGTGTGTGTGTGTTTAATGTAAATGATGTCATTTTAGATTCCAGCACTGGAATTATTACTTTTTAAAAAAATTCCCATGGCTCTACTTAACCCACGCTATTTGTGGGAGGTGAGGAAGAGATGACTCACAAGATTGCTAAAACCTTGTGAAAATGCAGATAAAATGGTGACAGACATTGAAGCACTCAGCTCTTATTCTTTAAAAACCTTTCCAAAAAGAGAATTGGGCTAGGAGTGAGGAAGGCATGAACAAAAATTAATCCTATGCCTTATGTAGATTCCCAGACCTTACAGCTAAAAGGTATTTTAGGTCCTCAGTCTCTAATATTTTCCATTATTTCCAGTCTATAATTTTTCTCTGGGCCATTTTAAATTAGAAAAATGTGTATTCTGTGATGTCACATTCAAGGTGCTTTCCAAATCAGCTACTGCTGAATCAACCATGAAAATGTGGCTATAGATCTAGTTTGCAAATGTCAAAGGGAATTAAAGAATCTTGTAGGCATAGAAATGAATACAGACAGAAGTCAGGGCCAACACATTTTGATTTCCTGAAGCAGAGCTGGGCCAACCGGTATTGGGACTTCCTTGAACATCTCCCTGGTTCTTTGGAGGAAAAAGCTCTAGGTACTCTGAGCTGACACAAAGGTAAATAACTACATCCTTGTTCCATCAGAGTGAGAGACTAATCCTAACTTGTTGACAGTAAAAGGGAGCACATGTGATACATTGGTCCCAGACACAGATCTCCAACCATTTGTCTGAAATATAGCTGTGATTAATTTATTGAACAATTTGTCTTACATTTTTGTGGATAAATACTTATTTTTCATGTGAACGCACTGAAAAACAAGTCATTTAGCCTAACATATCTTACAATGGATCTTCTGACTATGTTTTACTCAAATCTCCCTGCTAATAATTTATGTGATCCTGGGTTTGCCTTTCCTATTTTTTTCATAAACCAGATTCACACAGGGGCAGTAGAATCAGGCATGCCTTAAATATTTGGCCACTTGGGTTCACAGGAGTGATTCTACTTACTGTAAGAGACAGGGGAATCTGAATTAGTGATGCCTAAGATTCCTGAAGAGGAATACGCTGCAGTGGTTCTGAGCACTAAATTTGTGTATCTGGCTCTACTGCAAGCCTAGTCTATAACTACGTAACTTTCAGGACAGATTGTAAAATAAATTGGGCATCTACAAGGTAAAGGGTCAGATCCTAAAGCGCCTGCAAGTTTGACATTTTTAAGCCTAGTGCAAATATGCAGGTTCCTCTCTGAAACTTCCCCAGTCTCACCAGGAGAGAGGTGCATCACCCTACAGTTCCTAATTTTCTCTTTCAGATAGCCCTGTCCATCTTATATTGTAGCTGCTGTCCATTCCTAAAAAGCAGAGTTGTGTCTCACACACTACTCAGTTGTCCGAATTGTCTTGCACATCTGTAACTCAATAAATGTTGACTGGATGAATGAGATTCTGAGGTGGAAGGTAAGCAAGAGATGGGACTCACCCAACACATCTCCCTGGGCACTCCCCTTTTAAGGCAATTGAATCTTCCATCCAAGGCCCAGAGCTTCCAAAGATGGCTCTCCATTTTGTTCCCAGGTATCAGTGCTGCCTCAGGCCATGCCCTCCAGACACAGGAGCTACTCAGCCTCCTCTGTGAAGGATAGTCAACATTGAGGTTCTTGAACTGTTGGACAATCTTAATTGATATTCCTCAAAAGGATGTATTGACTGGGTAGTGTCTCACATAGGATTTCTCACACTGGAGTTGCTCTGTACAAGAGGAAGGAAAGAATGTAGAGAAAGACATTAAGCTCTAGTTTCCTAAATATCAACAGATTTTTCAAAATCAAATCTGCCAGATGGCTAGTGTAGGCCACTAGTTGTTCTGCTCTGAGGCCTTCCTTTCCCTTCCATCCTCACACCCAATGATGTCATTTCAATGAGTCACATAGCTCCCATGATGGTATTGTATAAAGGTTGAATGATTTTGGAAAAAGTTGGGCTCTTCGGGGGTGCCTGGGTGGCTCAGTCGGTTAAGCGTCTGACTTCAGCTCAGGTCATGATCTCATGGTTTGTGGGTTTGAGCCCTGCGTCGGGCTCTGTGCTGACAGCTAGCTCAGAGCCTGGAGCCTGCTTCAGATTCTGTCTCCCTCTCTCTTTGACCCCCCCCTCCCCTGGTTAAACTGTGTCTCTCTCTCTCTTTCTCAGAAATAAATAAAAAACATTTTTAAAAAAGTTGGGCTCTTTGATCTTTAATCTGTTTCAGAGCTATGTTTTTAGTTACTCACACCAGGCTCTGCTCTTCTTCCCTAACCTCCTCCAGGTGTTGGTGTTTGTGAAATTATTTGTTCTTTCATTATTTTTAATGTGTATTCCACCAGAAGCCCATAGTACTCATGCACTAGGAGCTAATGCTGATAGGCAGAGGGATAAGCTGGCATAACTCAAAGAAAAGAAAAATAATTAAGCCTGATGCCAAAGCAAATACTGAAATAAAATTCTGCCTGTGTATTTTTTTTCACACTTGGGAGAAAAATCTCAAAATTTATTGGGCTTAATTATTTAACAAAACAGCATTAAAATGTAAAAATAAGTGTGTGTGTATTTATGTACTAAGTATGATTTTTCCTCCCCCCTTCCCTCCTTTCTTCTTCATTCTTTCATGTGTTCATTCATTCTTTCATGACGACACAGGTAAGCAGATAAAACAAAAGGGTTTTTCATCTTTTGAAGATATGAAAAATGAGAGAAATGGGAAGCAGTTAAATATCCTGAAAAAATGGCAGGATTAACTGCCAAAAAAGTGACTGAATTGTCCTCAGTGGATACTATAATATTCCTAATTGTTTTGTCATGGAAACATTTAATATATTGGCGGTGTCACAATTCTGGTATATCAACCATATATATTTTTTCAACCTTCAATATAATTTTATATGTTTGACTTCATTTCCTTAGCTCTGTACATCAAAATGTAATGGTTTCCCAATAGTAACTTTCTTTGTGAACTTTGTATATACCCTTTATGGTTGCCATATTTTAACTTAACATTTTCGTTAGTCATTTGATTAATAGAAACAGAAACTCACTCATGGCATCTGGACCAGCAATGAGTTAGTTGTTCACCAAATGATTTTTCATTTCTTTCCAAGTACACTTCTGGGTGACAAGTCATAGCCACTTTTCCAATTGGATGTAGCTTTGTGACTGGGTGTTGGTCAATAATATATGAATAGAATAAACAGTATATGAATAGTCATATACTACTTCCAGGCCTCATATACACTTTCTCTCTTTTTTCCCATTGCGCCGATTGAATGGAGAAGTCTAAGGATCAAAAAAAGGATCTAAATGTGGAGAAAGGGGAATTCTCTTGCACTGTTGGTGGGAATGCAAACTGGTGCGGCCACTCTGGAAAATAGTAGGGAGGTTTCTCAGAAAGTTAAAAATAAAACTATCCTATGACTCAGCAATTACCATACTAGGTATTTACCCTAATGATACAAAACTACAGATTCGATGGGGTACATGCACCTGGATGTTATAGCAACATCAACAACAATAGCCAAACTATGGAAAAAGCCCAAATGTCCACTGATGATGAATGGATAAAGAAGATGTGGTATACACACACACACACACACACATACACACACACACACACACACACTGGAATATTACTCAGCCAACAAAAGGAATGAAATCTTGCTATTTGCAAAGACATAGATGGGGCTAGAGTATATTATGCTAAGCAAAATAAGTCTGTCAGAGAAAGACAAATACTATATGATTTCACTCATATGTAGAATTTAAGAAATAAAAACAGATGAGCATGTGGAAAGGGGGGAAAAAGAAAAAAGGAAACAAACCATAAGAGACTTTTAACCATAGAGAACAAACTGAGGGTTGATGGAGAGAAGATGGGTGGGGGATGGGCTAAATGCATGATGGACATTAAAGAGGGTACTTGCTTGTCATGCTGAGCACTGGATGCTATATGTAAGTGATGAATCACTTAATTCTACTCCTGAAAACAATATTACATTATTTGTTAACTAACTAGAATTTAAATAAAAATTTAAAGAAAAAAAAAAAAAAGGATCTAAAACCTACATTGCTATTTGAAGGATATCTGCCCAGTAAAGCCAGCCAGCCAGGCTAAGGTTGGAATGTGAATGACACATTTTTATTTTGGATTTTCAACTTTAAAATTTTGACAACTGTCATAGCAGTTGGCCTGTCCCAACTAATACACCAGTCTGAGAAAACTGATGAAAGATCTTCATGGATGTGAGCTGGAATAGGAAAATCAAGCTACTGGGAATTGGTGTGAATACAGAGACCTTCTGTTTTCTCTCTGTGTGTGTCACTCACTCATGAAGCACCAGACTAACATAAGATAGTCATGGCAAAGATACTGTGACTATTTGATTCAAATAATATTTAGTAAGCAAATGTATGTGCCAGAAACCAACATAGTCTTCTTTTAGTTAACCACTAGATGGAGTGGCAAATGGTTCTTATGAAAAGGGTAGACAGCCAGAAAACAACAGCTTAATGAGACAACTACAAGCTTCCGTTAGGAGAAATAAACCAGGCATGAAGAAATGGGGGAGAAAGGAAAGAGGACACCAGAGGAAGGACATATAGAACGGAGGTAGGAAGCAGAGTTGAGGGAGATTCCTTAAGGTATTCCAGAGGATTTTCAGGGCAACCTGAGGTCCTGCCCAGAGATGGGGAAGAAATAGAAACAAGCACCAATCTTGGAGCTGGTGTCTGTTCAACCTTCTACTCATCTTTCCCCATCTTCTTTAATTTTTCCTCATAAATCTAATTTTCTAACCATGTAATTATCATTTCATTCCCTTTTCTCTCTTTTAAAATAGATAGGCTATTTTTTGGCTTTATATAGGCAATGTTCATTATAGTCCCCCAAACTGTATTCAAGATAAAAGACTAACCAAAAGAAGCACCTCCCCCTACTTTCCCAGGCCAGGGTCCACAGTTACACCTCACGGCGCTCCCCAGGTATCTGGTGGGAACGTTGGAGGGACTGCCACACCAATGAAGCAATAGCAATTCCTGGATCCTTTCCAGCAATGGTGAAGCACAGACCACCATGCAGAGCCTTGGATTTCTATGCAATACTTTTGGTAGAATATGAAAAAAAAAAAAAATCCTGCCTTAATTGTTGTGATTATCTGTAGTTGGCTGCCACTGAGCAATGTTGAGCAATCTATTTCTCTGAAGGAAACACCCATCTTTCTGGGAAAATTTAGGCACATTCCTTCCTAGAAGAGAAGGCAAAGACTAAGTGGCCTTTGGCAGAATTTTAAGACCTGTCTAAAAAAATGACATTTCACAATGATGACATGGTGTGGCAGGGAAAATCTTGATTTGACACTTCCTACTGTCTCCAAAAGAGTCACAGTGCTTTTGCACATAAATCTTTTTGCCCAAAGATGCTTATTTTGGTAATAGCCTCACTTGTAGAGCCAAGTAAATCAGTCTGTATGAGGCTTCCCAGGGAATATTGTAGGCATAGAACTGGTGCTTTTGTTCAGAAAATAACTAGACAGAGGCTGGAATCATAATGTTACTCCTTTTAAGTCAAAGGGCTTTGAGCAGTTCAGGTAATTCTGCCCTCAGCATCTTTATCTGTGAAATGAGACTAGGGCTTTGGACCTTGTCCCCTTACCTTCATTCCTCTGATTTCTTCTCATTCTCCCCAGTAGGTCAAGGTGGATTCTCTTTGTGTCCATCCTCACTCTCAGTGGAGAGGGGTCTTTTAGCATAATATTCAGAATTTTTCTGACCTCCCAATCTGCAGTAAACATTCAGTTCCCCATCACAATGCTCTGGTTTATTTTTTCCATAGGATTCATTATAACCTGAAATTGTCTTTTTTTTTTTAAGTTTATTTATTTATTTAAACTTATTTATTTATTTATTTGAGAGAGACAGAGCAAGAGGGAGCACATGCACTTGGGGGAGGATCACAGAGAAACTCTTCACTCCCCACTAAGCCTGATGCAGGACTGATCCCACAACCCCAAGACCATGATCTGAGCGGAAATCAAGAGTCAGATGCTTAACCGACGGAGCCACCCAGGCACCCCTGAAATTATCTTTTTAAAATAATGTATTGGTTCACTCACTAAGCATTTGCACTCCCTTATCCATTCACGCACATTAGATCATAAACCCCATGTCTGTTTGTTTACCACTGTGTAGTACAGTACTCAGCATGCAACAGTCATTTAATTAAGTGAATAAATCCAAGATGCACTATGTGAACTGATTGATTTTAACTTCTGTTGGACTTTATGGATGCTTCCCAAGAATGGTGGATACAATGCAAAGAGAACTTACCAATAGAGGTCTAAGTAGTACAATAACATAGTCAGAACTGAGGGAGAGGGCAGAGAATGACAAGGAAATGAGAAGACCAAGAGAGGAAGGGACTGCATAAGCACCTGCTCAGAGCAAACTTGGCAGTGACTGGAAGACAACCAATGGGAGCAGTATAGAAACACCTGCACTTTCCTTTGAACTTCAAGGATATTTCTAGTAAACATGAGAAAGCCTGGAATCATTCTCACTGAACTTCTAGCCATGTAGATTGTAATGAGATGTTACAAGTGTGATATCTATTCGTAGTGCTATTGTAAGGATTAAAGTGGGCTAATGATGTGATACCACAGTACCCTGATACAGAGTAAGCAGTGACCTCAATTCCTTGGATCTCTTCTTTCCAGGGCATCTTCAGCATCTTCTTCTCTCTCCTCATTAGTCCTCATCAACATTCAGGCTGTGCTCATAGCTCTTATCTTTTGAATATTCTCTTTGCTCCTATCTCTATTTATCTGTTTCTCTGTGTCTCCCTCACAACTAAGCTTCTGGAGAAAAACAAAAACAAACAAACAAACAAAAAACCCACCCCACCCCATCACTGATTGACCTACCACAATCCAATTACAGAAACTGCTCTTGCAAAGGCCACAACTAACTCTCTTGTTGTCAAAAAGGAAGAGCCATTCAGATCCCTTCTCTCCTACCTCTTCACAGCATTCAACATTCTTGAGCACTCACTTCTTTTTTTTTTTTTTTTATTTTCTTTTAACATTTTTATTTTATTTTATTTTTTTTTACAAATAGTTTATTGTCAAATTAGTTTCTACATAACACTCAGTGCTCATCCCCAAAGTGCCCTCCTTCATGCCCATCCCCCCCTCCCCCCCACATCCATCAGTCCTCAGTTTTTGTCAGCATTCAAGAGTCTCTCATGGTTTGCCTCTCTCCCTTTCCCCCACCATTTCCGCCCTTCTTCTCCCCCTTGTTCCTCCGTCAAGTTCCTCCTAATCCTCCTATACGTGCAAACATATGGTATTTGTCCTTCTCTGCCTGACTTATTTCGCTCAGCATAACACCCTCAAGGTCCATCCATGTTGCTACACATGGCCAGATTTCATTGTTTCTCATTGCCATGTAGTATTCCATGGTATAGATAAACCACATCTTCTTGATCCATTCATCTGTTGATGGACACTTAGGCTCTTTCCATGTTTTAGCTATTGTGGAGAGTGCTGCTATGAACATTGGGGTACATGTGCTCCTATGCCTCAGCATTTCTGTATCCCTTGGGTAAATTCCTAGCAGGAGCACTCACTTCTTAAAACCCCTTTTCCCTGGACTTAAAACAATTTATTTTTATTTTTTATTTTTAGTTGGGGGAGAGGCAGAGGGATAGAGAAAGGGAGAGAGAAGGAGGGAGGGAGGGTGGGAGAGAGAGAGAGAGAGAGAGAGAATCAAGCAGGCTTCATGCATGGAGCCTGACATGGGGCTCGATCCCATGACCCTGGGATCATGATCTGAGCCAAAATCCAGAGTTAGATGCTCAACTGACTGAGCCATCCAGAAGCCCTTGGCTTTTTTTTGATGCCACAGCCACCAGGTTCCTCTCCTACCAGTCTGGCCATTCCTTGTCAGTCCCCATTGTTGCCTTTTCCTCTTCCACCTGATTTTTAAATGTTAAAATTCCTCAACAAGGCTGAAGGTCAGCTTCTGAACTTCTTCTCTGTCTTTACTCTTTAAGTATCCTCGTCTGTTCCTATGCTTTAAATCCATCTGTATTACAACTCTCAAAGTGATAGCCTCCAGATTTATATCTCAGCTCCAGATCTGTGTATCCAAATGTCTACTTCACATGTCCACTTGGATATCATACGGACATCACAAACTTAATGTGTCTAAAACAGAACTCTTGCTCTCCCCTCACCCCAGTCCAAACCAACACACTCCTATTCCAGTCTTCTTCCTCTTGGCAAATGACACCTCCATTCATCCAGGAAATAGCAAGCCTCTCCCTCAACTGCTGTGGCCCAATCCATTACTAAGTCCGGACTGTCTTCTAAGTTAAACTTTGACTCCATCTCTTTCTCTTCATTTCCACTTCCTTCACTCTGTTCTTTCCTTCATCATCTCTCATCTGATGCTTTTTTTTTTCAATTTGCACAATTCCAATTTATTCTTAGATTTCCTATTATATCACAGAATGATCATTTAATTCCTTGTGTCCAGGACCCACAGGCAAAAAATTAAAAAATAAAAAAAAAGAATGATGATTTAAAAATTAAATCTGATTATATCACTCCCTAGAAAATAGAATAACATTTGTCTCTTCCATGGCCTACTCAGAATAAACTAGCCTCTGCTGCATCGAAGTCCTCAACTCATCTTAGTTTCTTATCACTTGCCGTGCCTCCAAGCATATGGTCTTTTTCTATTCTTCACATTTGCCAAGATTTTTCCTGCCTTGTACCCATGCACAACCTGCTTCCTTTAGATGGGCTATTTTCCCCACCCCCTTAACCTGTCTACTCCTAGTAACTCTTCAGGTTTTCATTCAAATACTGCCTGACCCACCAACCTAAATTAGACCCTCCCCCATTTTTTCCTGAACTCTGTTCTTTTCTTTCATACGATCTAACACAATTTGTAATTATATACCTGTACGTGTGATTATCTGTGATATCTATCTATAATTATATAAAGCATATATTTGATATGTATATGATGTATTGTATACAATAATATATATAATTATACATGTGATATATAAATATATTTAACACACAGATATACAGATAGACAGAGATATGTCTATAATTATATAGCTGTGCATGTGATTGTTTCCCCAGCTAGACACCAGGGATTGTACATGTTTTCCTCACGACTGTATACTCCATCCCATCACAGTGCTTGTCACAGTATGCATACAATAAATATTTGTTTCATGAAAGAATATCATTACTTAGTAGTAGCAACACAATTATTTATATAGTATAGACCTAAATCCCTCTTCTGAGTCCCTTATAGCCAGAGTGTTTGGGAATTCAGCAATGCTCTGATTTTTGTGCACATGTCGCACATAGAACACTCCTGGCAGGCTCTAGGGCAGCATGTGTAATCACACAGTAATATTTCCACAGTCCAGTGTACAAAGTAGAACTAGTTAAAACTCCAAATAGCCACATCAGGTCAGCTTCCATTTTTTTTTTATATATATTTTTATTTATTTCTAGGAGAGAGAGAGAGACAGCGTGAGCAGGGGAGGGTCAGAGAGAGAGGGAGACACAGACTCTGAAATAGGCTCCAGGCTCTGAGCTGGCAGTCAGCACAGAGCCCGACGCGGGGCTCGAACCCACGAACCGCGAGATCATGACCTAAGCGAAAGTCGGACGCTTAACCGACTAAGCCACCCAGGCACCCCAGGTCAGCTTCAATAATATCACCAATGAAGTTGTAAAAACAAAGTCTGAGTTGTCAGAGGAGTTTGTATTTGGGGAATTGCCCATGAAGGACTGAGGATCTGCCCTATCTTTGCCATGATATCTCGGTTTCATAGGAAGTGCCCACAGAAGAGCCCACTTGCACCATGTGAAAAAGCACTTGACATTTACTCAGACTGACCCAAAATAAATTCAAACCATTCATGAGGAAATAACTGACTCCCAGTGGACTCCAATCACACAGACTTTCCACCATGAAATTGTCATTCTCACTGACATAACCATCTCTTGGGAGCACTTGAAACTCTACATTTTGCAATAGATTTCGGAGGAAAAGATAAGTATAAGGAATCCTGTCCAAAGCCAGGGTCACTGCTGCCCAAGACGTATTTAACAATAAAAGTTCCGCCTCACCTGTCCTTGCCCCTGCTGCCACTCATGACTTACAGGACTTCTCTGCTAATAACTTTCCTGAAACTTTCAAGTGTGTTTGTGCTTACGTTATAAATGCTTTCTCCTCTAAATTCAGTACAACGTTACAATTTATTGGTTATTCTTTATATAGGTTACTTTACTCTAAATTATTTTGTCTATAAAATGATTAAGAATTTATGAAAGGCGTGCCTGGGTAGACTTAGTCGATTAAACGTCTGACTTGGGCTCAGGTCACAGTTTGTGAATTCAAGCCCCACATCAAGGCTCTGTGCTGATAGTGTGGACTCTGCTTGGGATTCTCTCTATCATTCTTTGTCTCTCTGTCCCTCCTCCATGGGCACTTTCTCTCACTCTCAAAAAATAAACACTAAAAAAGCATTAAAAAAGAACCTATTAAAAATTTCTATCAAAACTTAATAACAACCTCATCATTAAAAAGATTCTAGTTAGGAGGAAAAATTCAAGGTGCTTTATATTCCATCAAAAATATGTGTCAGGGCTTGGTGTCCTCTTTCCTCTTACCTTTCACAACCAGCCTGGGGTGGAGGTAAGTACTGTTCTAAAATAAATATTATGCAAGTTTTGGATGATAATTTGAATTTTAAAACACCTGGTAGATTATTATAACTTTACTTTTAAAAATATGGAAAGATTATTCTCACTTTACTATTATTGGCATGAAACTTTGACACATAAAGGTATTCATGAGAGTTATTATAACAAAATAAATACACAAATAAACAATATTTCAGGCATTATTCGCTGACTTTAAGCACCATAAAAAGGTAAAAGAATAGTAAGATTCAGCCAAATATTCATAGCAGCACAAGAAGCATATCATCAATAACTAGGGATCCCTCTAGTAAATAAAAAAAAATTTATAAGCATCTTTAACTTGATGCTAAAATGTGCATTTTAAAATGTGTACACTTGTATAGGTGCATTAGGAGGAACTTAACGGAGGACCGTGGGGGAGAAGAAGGGGAAAGTAGTTGGGGAGAGGGAGGGAGGCAAACCATGAGAGACTCTTGAATGCTGAGAACAAACTGAGGGCTGATGGGGGTGGGGGAGAGGGGAAGGGGGGTGATGGGCATGGAGGAGGGCACTTGTGGCGATGAGCACTGGGTGTTATATGGAAACCAACTTGACAATAAACTATTTAAGAAAAAATTTTAAAAAATAAAATGATAAAAAAATAAAATAAAATAAAATGTGTACACTAAGAAGATATGGTAATATCACATCTTAGATATAAACTGCCATATGTAATCTTCCAAAAGGCAAATTTCCAATACGGTAACATTATTTTTTTCTTCATTTACTTTCCATATTTGTAATTGTAAAACAAATGTAAAATGCAACTTAAATGTAACTCTAATTTTATCTGAACTCAAAGCCACAAAGACTGTCTCAAGAGTTGATGGTCTACCAAAAGAGACATCTTAAAATGAGGCAAAAAGCCATTGGTGACGTTTTATTCAGCCTTAAAGCAGCAGAGACACAGAATTTTGGAGAAATAGGACTTAATCCCCTCTCAAATTAGGAAAAGGGATAAACATGAAAATGAAGTTTAAATCATTTTAAACATTTTTTTCTTTATAAAATTTTTTGATTGGGATAAAATAGATATAACACAAAATTTGCCATTTTAACCGTGTTTAAGTTTACAGTGCTATAGCTCCAGTACATTCACATTGTTGTGTAACCCTCACCACCATCCATCTCCAGAACTTCTTCATCTTCCCAAATGGACACTCTGTACTTACTAAACACTAACTCCCCAATCCCCCCTCCTCCAGCCCTTGACAATCACCATTCCACTTTCTGTCTCTATGAATCAGACTATTCTAGGTACTTTGTCCAAGTAAAATCATACAATATTTGTCCTTTTGTGACTGGCTTATTTCACTTAGCATAATGTCCTCAAGGTTCACACACGGTGTAGAATGTGTCAGAGTTACCTTCCTTTTTAAGGTTGAATAATATTCCACTTTTGTATATATCACATTTGTTCATTCATCTGTTGATAGATGTTTGAGTTACTTCTACCTTTTGGCTATTGTGAATTATGCTGCATAAGATCTTTTTTTAAAACACATAAAATATTGGCTAGAAAAATTTCCCAACAAGATAAAACTGACACCCTTTCTTCAAAACGAAGTCCATTTAGTCAGGGAAGAAACTCCACTTTTTTCAGTCATACTACAATTACCTTTCAAAGTTAAACATTGTTTCAGTAGATTCAAAGTAAACTGTCCTCTTAACTACCTTCCCTCCAAATCATGAAGTTAGTTTTAGAATTTATGTAATGCACAGATTGTAATAAAACATTCTCCTGCTATTATTATATTTGTGTCACTGAAAGGTGGCAAGCATTGGCCAAATTCACTAAGTTAGTAACAAGAACAGAGAATAAATCATTGTCTCCTAATTTTCCAGGGAGTTATATTTACAACAACTCTGTGAATACATGTGTAAGCTTCAGAATCACAACAATCCAAATACTAGGTAGATTCTAGGATGAATTTAAGTCTATCTTAACATAAGGAGGTTTATTATGAAGACTTCACCTTATGGTCCATTATAATGAAGTTCTGAAAGACAAGTTCCCCAAAGTTTCTCATAAAAGGTATAATATGGAAGACATTTTAGAGATTATCTTGGGCAATCCCTCACTTTACATCAGGCCAAGAAGCAGTACTTTCCTATCCTTGCCAGTTGCTTTAAATCATTTAAGGCATAAAGAGAGAGATGAATTAGTCACATGCTGTGTGTTATGAATGTCTTCCTTTTGTGTCTAAAAGTAAGATTCTAGCATAATTTGATGGTTTTCAAGGCTGCATACTAGTGTTTTTATTTCATATTTTCAGGCTGCAGAGCCTGAATGCCATGAATTTGTGTTTCCTTGAAAGAATCCAAATCTTTCATCTCACGGACTGCTATTAAAGTGGATGTGTTTATCAAAGGCCAGATCTTGTTGATAGCTCACCTGATTGAATGCTTCTTGGAGATGAACTTTTCATATGAGAAGTTCATTACATAGTTGAGTAATACATACAATTATTACTATCCCACTAATCCCACAAATCTAGCGCTGTTTCTTAGATGAAAATTGTACTGCCTTCCTCACATTTGCCCTTCCTCCCAATCACTGTCTTAACATTGCCACTCAATGTGATTTCATCATGAAGGAACAGAGGAATAACTTTGGGGTTTCATGGTATAAAGAAATCATAATAAAAAACTCCACTGTTGCTACTAAATTTGTGCCACTCAAAGGTGACAGCCCTGTCATCTGTTTAAAAATTTTGTTCTCAGTCTCTCAAACAATGTCACATAAAAAGTCAGTTACACGGAAAAAAAATTAATTTCCCTTTTTGTCATATAAAGGATTCAATCATTGCAGTGAAAGCTGAATAGCAATTTCTTGCTTTAAAGGGGGAAAGGTCTCTCTTTACAATTCTAAACTTACAAAACCAATATTAGGAAAATTATTATCTATAATTGCAAATGAATTCTTTTTGTTCATATATGGTTTTGTTGAGGCTATATTTTACCTTCAGGATTTTTCATAAGTTCATTTCATTGACAGAACATAAATTGTACACCAAAAGCAAAGAAATCTCAAAAAATAGGGTTCTCAGGCTTCCAGCCCTGCAATACAGGAGACGGCATTAAGAGTATGAAAATAAATGCTGTTGATAGATATATAGATACATAGATAGTTAGAAAGAAATCAGCACTTATTTTCACATCTTTCGTTTCTTTTTTTTCTATTTTTGAATTTTTTTATCTGAGTATAGTTGACACACAATATTACATTAGTTTCAGATGTACAACATAGTGATTCAACTTCTCTAGATGTTATGCTATGTTCACCACAAGTGTAGCTACCATCTCTGCCCATATAGTGCTATTACAATACCATTGACTATATTTGCTATGTGTGTGAAATTTAAGAAACAGAACAGATAAACATAGGGGAAGGGAAGCAAAAATAAGATAAAAACAGAGAGGGAGGCAAACCATAAGAGACTCTTAAATACAGAGAACAAACAAGGTTGCTGTTGGGGGATGGGCATTAAGTAGGGCACTTGCTAAGATGAGCAGTAAGTGTTATGTGTAAATTCTACATCTGAAACCATTATTACACTATATGTTAACTAATTTGGATTTAAATAAAAAATAAAAAGAAATAAAAATAAAATTTAAAGACTAAAGATAATAATACAGATAAAAATTTAAAACACAATAAAATAAAAGCAGAATCAGATCCTATAAAGGCAAAGAAAAAACTTATGGTTGCCCATTTACACATTGTTTCATGCTCTCCCCTACATATATGGAGAGAGAGAGAGAACCATAATATAGAATATATTCATGTAACACACACACACACACACATACACACACACACACACACACACACCTGCCAAGCGGATGTACACATACATACTTGCTGATTATCAACTGTGCTTGCCAGAGGCCACACCATTCCATGTTTCCTGTATGGAATCATCTCTAGGCTCTTCCATGGAGATAGCTATAACACTGCTTCATGAAAGGTCGCCCCTTACTTTACTCGTGCACCCTCTTCTTAATGTTGTCAAGTGATGCAACAATGCATAATTTAAACAAACAAAAAATGAATGAGCCAGTTAGGCCTGGCAATTCCACTTCCCATTTATGAATTAGATGAAGAAGGCTTTCTTCCTAAGAGTTTGTCTAGAGCAGCCAGCTGGCTTGCATTTTAAAAGGCAGTTTCAGCATGTGCTCCTGTGTTTGCATCTGAGCAGTCTCTTATTTGGCAAGATTTCTTGAATATCCACACTAAAGGGAAACAAAGAAGAACCTCAGACATTTCCCTGGATGAACATACATCCTAGTTAGTTTCCCTGAGCACTTATTGAGCAGCAGAAACTTTACAAATGTGTGTGAACATTATTGCAACAAATCTGCAAGGTCAATATTATCCTGATTTCTACAACAAAATAAAATTAAAAGGAGAAATCATATATGTTACTAAAACCCAAATTTCAATCAACTATTTCAGCATGTATTATAATTGCTAACCTCCTTTGTTCCAAATACAAACTTAAGAAAGTGACATTTACCTCCATTTTCCAATGAAATACCTTTCCTTATAATGTTTAAAGTCTGAATGTCCTCTATGAACAAAATCTGAATCACCATTATTTAACTTTCTAGTATGAATTTTGCTCCCACAGGTTGCTAATTCTCTCTTCTGTGCATGATCTCTTTCTCCTAGTAAACTATGGATTTTCAGGACAGGAGTGACATTTCATTTCTATGAACACACAGGGACTGGCAGACTATATGATGCTTATTGACGCTTTACTGTATCTTATAAATCATCCTAGTCTAAAATTCACCTCAGTAGAATAATGGTAATTATATCATTGCAGACATTACAGGCCATACCTTTGTATTTCCAAGAAAATATTATAGAGCTTTCCTCTAATTTTGAGGGGGAAAAAAGAAAATGAAGCACAAAAACATAAGGACAAAAGTTGGGAAATATTATAGCACACAAAATAGTATTCATATATCATTACCAAAATGAGCTAGTGTGTGAAACTATATGTGTTCACAGTGCGTAAAAGTGCCAAAATATAAGGTGACATTTTGCAGAGTCTAGCTCATTTTCAGCTCACTAAAATGTGTATTACCTGCCCCCATGCACACATAAAGAATTCATTCTGGTCTACAATGCAATATACTCTTCCATGAAAATATTACATCAGGTACTGTTTTACTGGACTTAAGGCAGAGATCAGCAAGCACTTGGGCCAAGATTTGGAGATTCTGAGTCTAGGTTAGATGCAGCTAACATTTCAACCAGAAAAGAATAAAGATTTTTAAAGACCCCATTAGGTCTGTAATAAGCAGAATAACATTCTCCCAATCCCACCCAATATATTCACATCCTAATCCCTGGAATGTGGGGATATATTGTTTCACATGGCAAAGGTGATTTCAAAAACAGGAGTAAATCAAGGATCTGGAGCTGGGGAGATTATCCTGGCCTGTCTGGGTGGGCCCAATGTAATCACAAGGGTCCTTCTAAGTGAAAAGAGAGAGGCAAGAGTGAAAGATTCAGAGAAGGGACTATGATGAGGGAAATCAAGTCAGAGTAATGGGCATGAAAGACCTGACTGGCCACTGCTGGTTTTGCTGGTGAGGCCACCACTGAAGGAATGCAGGCAGCCTGTAGAAGTGGGAAAAGGCAAGGAGCAGTTCTCTCCTAGAGTTTCTAAAAGGAACACAGGAACACAGCCCTGATGACACATTGACTTTAGCCCAGTGAGGCCATTCCAGCCTTCTTTCTGACCTCCAGAAATGTAGACAATAAAATTATATTGTTTTAAGTCACTAAATTTATGGTTATAGCAGCAAAAAGAACCTAATACAAGCCCTCAGAACTCTGGTCCTAATATTCAATAATCAATCACACTGCAATTTTCACTTGGAAAGAATTATTGTGCAATTTATACCTAAAGGAAGAGAATGTGGAATAGAGGGAAGAAAGGAAGGCAGGAAGGCAGGCAGAGAGGAAGGAAGGAAGCAAGGAAGGAAGGAAAAATCTAATTCAGCAAGTTCACAAAAACACTAGGATTTTCACAAAAATTCAAATTCAAAATTTGGGGCATTTTGTAGAAATGTGCTACTGAATGGAGAAATGTTATGAAGCAACAATTTGAGAAAATCCAGGTGAGACAGTGAGCTTGGGTCTCCAAAGGACAAAGAGAAAATGGAAAAAACTTCAAGTTAATGAATAAAAACATGGTTGAATGTTTTTGAACATCCTGGATGGGAATAACCAAGCTAGAGAGCATATTCTCACATGCCCTCGATGGAGTAGGAGTCTCGTTATGTGCACAGGGCACTGCCAGGGCAGGGGAGAGCGCCGTGGAAACGCACCTGCTCATTGAGTGCACGCAGCTCTGCTCATCAGGGCTGGAGCCAAATTCTTCCTCCCAGAAGCAAAGCTATTCTCTGATCTAATAAACTGTACCCCGTGGTGAGCCCTAGAGACAAGGAGGGCTCCAGTCCATTCCAGTTCGAGTGAGCATGGGAAAGGCAAGCAGAGTAAAGATTAATAGCTTCGTCAGCGCTTCTTCAGTACTCCAACCTTCGCCCTGGCAACACTTGCGTACAGCCAACCTCGGCTCAGAGCCTGGAAGGTCAGATCTTCATTCCCTGTGGCAAATTTAAGCAAAGAGATAAGCAGCGTTGCAACACTGTACAGACTTAGAAGAAAGACAAATGGGGAACTGTTACTTGTATCTCGTGAGTTTGGCTTGACCAAACTTTTTAAGCTCATTTTTTTATTGGAATTATTTTGAGCATCAGGCTAAGGAAATTTTATGAAGTGGACAAAAGGTTTCTGATCCTCTCACACCACTTTTTGGCTTCTTCCCCTGCCTTCTTGCCTTGCTCAGCTCAGAGAGTCTCTCCCTGCCTTATGCTTACTGCATTATGCTTCCTGCATCAAACCCCATTGCTAAGGGTCACCCCTCCTCAGAAGTAAGGGTTCTATTAATTCCCAGCTGTTTCAAAACTGCTCTGCTCCCTAACTTCACCTCCCACTGTGCTGTAACTGTTAACAGCCTAAAATGTTCCTCCTCAGGGTGTCCTTCCCTTTAACTCGGTGTGAATGGAGACCTTTCTGTGGTCTCAAGAAATGCATCTTAGCACACAAGATTTTCACCAAAAAGGCTTCCAATCAGCTGAAGTCTTATTGTAAGTTTGATAATGGCCAATCCTCTGGAAGTCCTGTCCCTGTGAATGTGACACTCCAAGAGCCAGGCAGAGAGCATCATAGCATGCGGAGATCAAATCCTGTGCTGGAAGATTATCTCCATTGGCTTGCAAATGAGCAAGATGATTGGAGGAAGTGCAAACTGCTCTAGTGTTTTTTTCCTGTATACAAGGTTCAATTTTGGAAGATCCAACAAAAATCCCAAAGGTGCATCATGCTTTTGTAAAGTTAATACATTCCTGCCTGCAAAGATGTTCTTTTGTCCTTGGAAAGGAACCTAATAGAATTTTATTGGATTATGAACAGATCTGCCAAAGGTATATTTTTAGTCTCCTTTGGGGACTTCAGTATATTCTATATCAGAACCACCAAATTCTTAATAGATTGCAGGCAGATTTTGTTGTTGTTTCATTTTGTTTTGTTTTTAGGAAGTGATACTGTTTCCAAAAAGATACAAACTTGTAAATGCTGCTGCATCATACAATGTTATGCTGACCCAACACATACCAGTTAATAGGAAATTCACTTTGGGTAATAATTCCTGTAATACAAACAGTATCATCTTCCTTATAGCCATTAGGGTAGCAATGGCACATGTGGTCCAAGGTTGAATCTCCAAGCCCTGGGAAGAGAGGTTCATTACTGAAATAGGGTTGTTTAGGTAGGTGATTTGTCAATATATCTAAAGTGGTTATATAGTAATCATTTTTATGACTACAAGCACTAGAAAGGCTATTTTAAAATCACAACTGGGGAAAGATAAAAATACAGTCTGTAATCAATGTGGTTGTGACCTGTTATTTTAGATCTATTCTTTTGTTGGTTGCCACTAGCAACAAACAATCAAGCTGAAGAAATTTTAATCAAATAAATATTGCTCTTTAGCTCCCTGATCATATACTCTGTTGCACTGAAAAGTAGGCAAGTTCAATAGAAATCAATAATCTGAGATATGAATCCCTTGGATGGGACTTTTCTGTATCTTAAGACAACAGTCATCAGTCATAAAGATTAGATTCTTAGAGCCATGAAAAATAACACCCATTGAGCTCAGGGGCATCTTTTTGCTCTCCAGCATATGGGACAGTGAGATTGGTTTTTCTAGCCTTCATAAACAGAGGCAGAGATAAAATTAAATACCAAGTATTTGAACCAGAAATTGATCTGAGCACTAACACTGCTGATTGCAATATTGAGGTTGTTTCTTTATTCTTTTTCTTTCTTTCTTTCTTTTTTTTTTTTAAGTAAACTCTACACCCAGTGTGGGGCTTGAAGTCATGACCCTGAGATCAAGAGTCATATGCTCTACTGACTAAACCTCATAGGCACCCCCTGAGGGTTTTGATCATTAGAAAGTGGTGAAAATAGAAGGCACTTTGACAGAAAGCCTAAATGGAAATAAAGTCTTAATAGCACAAAAGTGATATAACTAAAGTTACTCTTAAAATTGAGCATTAATTATGCCACGCATTGTGCTAAATTTTTACATAACTCATTTAATCATTACATATCTACAGATACAATCTTCTTTTTCTTTTTTTATACATTGGGAAATAGAAACTCAAAGAGGTTAAATAATTAGCTGAAAGTCAGATGGCCAATGAACGGCAAAGGAGAGTAAGTCTTGTTCTGTGTTTCAAAAGCCTTGCTTCTCTCCCATCTGCCACACCGGCTCTCTGAATATGCGATGAATATGCGAACGCTACCAGTCATTCACAGCTTATTGTATTACAGGTCAAGGAGGGGAGAACATAGAGAGCCTTTATGTGCCAGCACTTTACATACATTATTTCCTCTAAAGCACAGTGTAACCTTGTGAAGTAGGCATTAATAATATTGACATTCAAACTTCTCAAGGGACATAATCAAGATTACAGAAATACTAGTATTTGAAACACGTCTGTCTGACTCAAAAACATATTCATTCAGCTCTCTCCATCCCACTACAAAGTGGAGCCTTTAGGTGATGCTGGTATTTGAGGTTTGAATAAAAATCATTTTAGGTGAGGCTGTTTTATTGACTGTAGTTATGCTTCAGAGAATATTAGTTCTGTGGCATAGCCAAATCAATATATATCACAAATTTCTGGATAACAATGTTCTGTATTTTCTAGTTTTTAGTAGAGATCACAAATCTCCTTTAAACACTTTGGGTGGGGGTGTTTGTCTGTTTTTTATTTGACTTGGACAGAAAGAGAAAAGGAAGGAAGGAAAGAAAGGAGGTAGGGAAGATATAATGAAGCAAAATAATGTTATGGTCAAATGATGTAATAAAATGGAATTGCTTATGCATAAACAACCTATTCAAACTTCTATTGAGTCTTATGAATGTCACTTAAGACATTTTTTGTCATAAACAAAAAATCCAAATTCAAATAGAAACTAACAACATTGATCAAACTCATATTCCATAGACCAAATTATAACATACATTCTTACAAATGTAAATTTGCAAATGACATAAAAAATGTACATGGCATTTGTAAGTTTTAACAGCATATTAGGTGGAAATGAGAATGTGTAGCCCTCTCTTCTAAATAGTACTCTCCTGGAGACCCTGTAGTAAGACCCTGTAAATCCAGCCCTGCGGGCTCTGCATCTTGAATGGAATCTACATGAGTTTGCATATTGCTGTGACCCAGCAATGGTAACGGCAGTGAGAAATCAGGAAAAGGTCTTGTAAACAATGCTACATGGCAGAAATTGGAGGCATAGAAAAGTGGCAGGCACTTCCTTTATTTTGAGCTAGATAAGATTATACTCATATTTTCTATCTCAAAGTGTTGTTTAAAAAATAATACATGCCTCGCAACCCTGTGGTAGAACAACAGTGACCAGGTGTTTTTTGTTTTTGTTTTTGTTTTTGTTTTACAAAGACCTCAAGATATTCTGCCCCTTGGCCCAATCACCCTCCCATTGGTATCCCCAGACCACTCAGCTGCTTTCACTGAGTCGGAGCTTTGCTAAATTTCTCTTTTGCTTTTCTTTAGGTCCACTGATTTCTATTCTATATGATTTATTTCTATTCTTTTATTATTTCCCTTTATTTATTTTCACCTAACTTTGCTTTTTGTTTTCAAACTTCTTTGCTTTAAGTTTATTTATTTATTATTTGAGAGAGAGAGAGAGAGCAAGGGAGGGGCAACAAAAGAGGGAGACAGAGAATCCCAAGCAGACTCTGTGCTGTCAGCGCAGAGCCCGATGCGGGGCTTCATCACATGAACCATGAGATCATGACCTGAGCTAAAATCAACAGTCAGTCACTTAACCCAGGCGCCCCTTATTTTCAACATTCTTTTTTTTTTTTTTTTTTTTTTTTACTTTTTAAAAAATGTTTTATTTATTTCTAGGAGAGAGAGAGACAGGGTGAGCAGGGGAGGGTCAGAGAGAGAGGGAGTCACAGACTGAAACAGGCTCCAGGCTCTGAGCTGGCAGTCAGCACAGAGCCCGACGCGGGGCCTGAACCCACAAACCACGAGATCATGACCTAAGCGAAAGTCGGACGCTTAACCAACTAAGCCACCCAGGCGCCCCTATTTTCAACATTCTTAAGATAGAAGCTTAGATCATTGATTTTAAACCTTTCTTCTTTCCTCAAATAAGCAATTTAAGGATTAAACTTCTAAGTGCTGCTTGTGCTGCATCCCACAAACTGTAATATGTTTTCGTTTTGTTATCATTCAGTTTAAAGTCTTTTCCCATTTATCTTATTACTTCTTTGATCCACAGGTTACTAAAAGTTGTTTAATCTCCAAAATTTGAAGTTTTTGATTTCTAGTTTAATTGTTATGGTTAGAAAACATACTTTGTATGGTTTTAATCCTTTCAGATTTATTGAGGCTTGTTTTATAGCCTAGCATTATCATCATGTGCATTTTTTATTTTTTTTGTAAGAAACATTCTTTTTTTAAATTCTTATTTATTTCTAGGAGAGAGAGAGAGAGACAGTGTGAGCAGGGGAGGGTCAGAGAGAGAGGGAGACACAGACTCTGAAACAGGCTCCAGGCTCTGAGCTGGCAGTCAGCACAGAGTACATTTTTTAAAGAATACATACTTTGCAGCTGCTAGGCATAGGGTTCTATAAATAGCAGTTACATTCTGATTGTTCACATGGTCTACTTCCTTACTGAGTCCTTTATCTAGTTGCTTTTTCTTTCTTTTTTTAACTGATTTCTTTTTTTTAATTTTTTTTTTTTTAAATTTCTGAGAGAGAGAGACAGCATGAGCAGGAGATGGTCAGAGAGAGAGGAAGACACAGAATCTGAAACAGTCTCCAGGCTCTGAGCTGGCTGTCAGCACAGAGCCTAATGTGGGGCTCGAACCCATGAAGCGTGAGATCATTACCTGAGCCGAAATCAGATGCTCAACTGACTGAGCCACCCAAGCACCCCTAGTTGCTTTTTCAATTAGTGAGAGAGAAGTATTGAAATCTCCAAATATGATTATGGAATTGTCTATTTCTCCCTTTGATTCTGTTGATTTTGCTTCATGTGTTTGGAGGCTCTATAATGAGTCATTGTGGTATAGTGGAATACAAATATTTGGGCTTTGTCTCTTGTTCCTGGCACAGAACTCCTAAAACCTCTGGAATTCCTATCTTGTTTATGCTTATGAGGTGACCCATGAGAGGGACCTAGATAGCTTCTGGATGGACTGGTCACCAGAAAAGCCAACCAAGTGATTAGAGAGAGACAGGGGACCTGGAGATTCAGTTCAATCACCAATGGCCAATGATTTAATCAATCATGCTTACATAATAAAATTGTCATTTAAAAACTCTAAAAGACTGGCTTTGAGGAACTTCTGGGATGGTGACCTCATCAGGGGGCTAGGAGGGTGGTTTGTTCAGAAAGGCATGTAGGTTCTGCATGCCCCCCTAAACCTTGCCCTAGACATTGCTTCCATTTGTGCTGGAGTTGTATCCTGTGTAATAAACCTGTAATTGTAAAGTGCTTTCCTGAGTACTGGGATTCATTTTAGTGAATTATTGAATCTGAAGAAAGGTTGTGCGAACCCCAGACTCTGTGGTCAGTATGGCAGAAGTGTAGGTCTCCTAGGGGACCCATTTGTGGCAGGTGTCTGAAGTGAGTACAGGACTGTGGGACTCAGACCTTAACTTGTGGGGTGTGCACTAAGTCCAGGTAGTCTCAGAATCCAATTGAATTGAATTGTAGGACACCCACTTGGTGTCAGATAATTGGAGAATTAGTTGGTGTCAGGGGAAAAAACTACACAGCTATATAAATATCTGTAATTGCTAGGGTTTTATAATTATGAAATATTCCTAATTATCTCTAATAATACTCTCTGTCTGGTAGTCTCTTTTACATGACACTTCTTTGGTATATTTTCTATATCCTTATATTTAAAGTGGATCTCTTGTAGACAAAACATAATTAGGTCTGGCTTTTCTTTTTAATCCACTTGATTTTCTCTGTGTCCAACATTGTCTAGTAGAACTTTCTGTGATGATGGAAATGTTCCATATCAGCACCATCTAATATGATAGCCACACATGGCTATTAAGTACTTCAAATATGACTGGTGTAACTAAGAAACCGAATTTTTAAATTATATTTCATTTTTAATTAATTTAAATTTCAATAGCCACATGTGGTAGTGGCAGTGGCAGTCATATTAGACAAGGCAGGTTTAGTTTATTAACTTTAAATTGCTGATATGGTTGAATATGGGTCTACCATTCTGGTTATTTTCTGTTTTGTGTTCCTCTTGGATAATTTCTATTTATCTATCTCCAAGTTGTCTGACACTCTACTTTGTCATTTGAGTTTTAGCTTCCCTGTACATTCCATTCCTCTCCCATCATTTGGAAGCACACATCCAACATTCAGTGATTCAATGGTTTTCAGCTCTTTTAAGAAGTTCCTGAGTTCCTAAAAATGAACTTGCTCATTCCACCCCTTGGTTCCTCTACTATTCTGTGCACATTTACCTCTCCTGGTACCCTTAATCTTATTATTAGGTGGTAGTCCTGTCTCTCCCTCCTATCTATCTATGTCTTGTTCTTCCTTGATCTTTCTAACACTGATTTGTTCTCCTAAAACTGTATTGATTCCTTTTTAAAAATCATTTTGTAAATCTCATGAAAAGATCCACTAGAGGTAAAACTATTCCCTAGATTAGAACTTTTTTTTGCCATGGACTGGACACATGTTAATAACACTATTCTCAGCTTCATCTGACTAAAAAAGTTATGAAAGAATTGCCTCAGAAAAACCCCTAACAACAGCACATCCTTTGTCAAGCCAGTGCCTTGTTGCTATTAGATTGAATTGAAATCTACATCAATGGAAATAATTTAATCAGCTAAAGGGATTCCGGATTCTAGCAAAGAAGAGGATACAGGATTCTCTCAGAGGTTGTGAAATTGGCAGCAAAATATTTGATATTCACTAAGAAGATAAAACCACCTGCTGATTTTCACTGCATCGAACTGGAAGGATGAATTTAGCAGACCACTTGGCACTGTCTCTGAACATCAGCAGGTGTATCAGAAAGAACAAAGGCCCTGAAGCAAAATAAACCTGATTTTGAATCCCACATCTTCTATTTACTAGTTGTGGAGTCCTTGAGATATTCCTTAATCACTCTGATATTCTGCTTTATCTATAAAATATGAAAATTAATACTTAATTTGTGCTATTGTTTTAAGAACTTAAAATTATATATTTTTATTTTCTATTGAGATATAATTAATATTCAATGTTATATTGGGGTCTCAGGTGTACGATATAATGATTCAATAACTCTATACAATACTCCGTGCTCATCATGATAAGTGTGCTCTTAATCCTTTTTATCTATTTCACTCATACCCCCAACTACCTCCTCTTTGGAAACCACCAGTTTGTTCTCTGTACTTAAGGGTCATTTTTTTCATTTGCCTCTTTTTTCTTTGTTTGTTTTGTCTCTTAATTCCACATATGAGTGAAATTATGTGGTATTTGTCTTTCTCTGATTTATTTCACTTAGCATTATACCCTCTAGGTCCATCCATATTGCCGCAAATGGCAAGATCTCTTTTTTACAGCTGAGTAATATTCCATTGTGTATATATACCACTTGTTTTTATCCATTCATCTATTGATGAATGTTTGTATTGCTTCCATATCTTGGCTATTGTAAATAATGCTGCAATAAATATAGGGATGCATATATCTTTTTGTAATTAATATTTTTGTTTTTGGGGGTAAATATCCAGTAGTGGAGTTGCCAGATCATGTGGTAATTCTACTTTTAATCTTGTGAAGAATCTCCATACTGTTTTCTGCAGTGGCTTCACCAGTTTGCTTTCCCTCCAACAGTCTATAAGTGTTCCTTTTTTTCCACATCTTTACCAACATTTGTTATTTCTTGTCTGTTTGATTCTAGCCATTTTGACAGATGTAAGGTAATATTTTATTGTGGTTTTGATTTGCTTTAATTTGTGCCATTATTATAAGTGCTTAAAACTATGTATATAAAATGCCTGACAGATAAGTTTGCATTAAACAAAAAGAAAACATTAATATCATTTTATAAGAATTATCATTATTATTTTTATATATAAATATACATCTAGTTCAGTTCATTTGAAACAATTTAGGGTATATTAAGGCTAATTTGATAGCTACTCTTGGCAATATGTTCTGCTTTGCACAAATGCAAAAATCTGCAAAGTTTTATTTTATTGTAGATATTCCTAGGACTTATAAATCAGCCTAGATGAAGGGAATTTCAGATGAAGAACAATTCTCCAGGATCACATGTCAACAATAGTAAAAGCTGTCACCAAGCACTGAGCATGTGCCAGGCACTGTGCTAAATACTTTCCATAATTATGTAGTTTAATCTTTACAATAACCATTGGATGTAGGGGCAAAAGAAGAAAGCAAAGACTTTGAGAGGTTAAAGGATTTGCTCAAGCTCATACAGTTAGATACAAAGCTATGATTCAAAGTCACAATTCTAAGGCCCTTACTTACCCTTTGTACTTTCTTTAAAAAAATTATTTATCTATTTTTGGGAGAGAGGGAGAACATACTCACCTGTCAGTGGGGGAGGGACAGAGAGAGAGGGAGACAGAATTCTTAGCAAACTCTGTGTGCAGAGCCCAATGAGAGGCTTGAACTCATGAACCTGTGAGATCATAACCTGTGAGATCATGACCTGAGCCAAAATCAAGAGTTGGACACTTAACAAACTGAGCCCTTACCCTTTAACACTCAATGCTGTTTTCCTGATGACCCAAATCCTTTCTGTTCTTGTACATCTGGAGGTCAATCCAGGGTTCCATCTAAACAGTAAAAGCAATAGTAAAACCAAAATTAACCAGAAAAGAAAATGTCTTGATATCAGGAAACCACATCATTTTAAGGTGCTACATATTACTGTTTCTAATAAGGCAGTGGTAAACAAATATTAGTAAGCATTAGCAGTCCTCCACTAGGCTTAGGCTTCTTCCAAACACTTTGCTATGTATTTCCCTAGTGCTCACAAGGGCTCTCCTGACACAGCTGTCCTCACACCTGTTTACTGATAGAGACTGCAGACCCTGCTCCTATTCAGGGACACTTCTCACACAACAGAGTGAGTCACCCTCACAGCTAGGAAGGTACAAGTTCTTTACTCCATCATTAGAATTTCTTCCACTTTGTTGCTTTGACTTAAAAGAATGGCAAAATTCAGTATAAAAGAAAAGATGAAGGGGGTGCCTGGTTGGCTCTGTCAGTAGAGTATGTGACTCTCAATCTCAGGGTCCTGAGTTCAAGCCCCAAGTTGGGCATGGAGCCTACTTAAAAAAGAAAGAAAGAAAGAAAGAAAGATGAGGATTAATGGGAGCTACAACAGGTACTGAGATCCATCCACAGAGAGTACATTTCTTTTTTTTTTTTTAATTTTTTTTTTTAATGTTTATTTATTTTTGAAACAGAGAGACAGAGTACAGAGTGCGAGCTGGGGAGGGGCAGAGAGGGAGACACAGAAGTTGAAACAGGCTCCAGGCTCTGATCTGTCAGCACAGAGCCCGATGCGGGTCTCAAACCCACGGACTGTGAGATTATGACCTGAGCCGAAGTCTGACGCTTAACAGACTGAGCCACCCAGGCGCCCCAACAGAGAGTACATTTCTAAATGCATTAGGGGGCAGGAAACCAATATCCTAACCAGAGGACTTACAAGCTGAATTAAAACATTCTCTTCTCCCCATGTGTTCAAAATTTAAAGCAGCTCTGTGGTTGTTATTAAAAATAAATACAAATAGGGGTACCTGGGTGGCTCAGTTGGTAAAGCATCTGACTTTGGCTCAGGTCATGATCTCATGGTCCGTGGGTTCGAGCCCCGCATCGGGCTCTGTGCTGACTGCCAGCTCAGAGCCTGGAGCCTGTTTCAGATTCTGTATCTCCCTCTCTCTTTGCCCCTCCCCTGCTCGCTCTCTCTCTCTCTCTCTCTCTCTCTCTCTCTCTCAGAAATAAATGTTTTAAAAAATAAATAATAAATAAATACAAATATCACTCTTAAAAGGTACACTATAGCACAGCTATAATCAAAGCAAAAGTTTTTAATTGGCCTTCCCATTGGTCAAGGAAGGAATGTTGGTTTTAACTTCTTAATTTCTGGAGTGTGTGCCTAAGTGATATAGTTTTAATAAACTCCTCTTAAGAAACTATTACTACAATGATCATTTGTAATTCATCATAGCTGTTCAGAGAGTCACTGATTCCAATAGAATTCTGTATGTCTTGCTATGAATCAGATTTCCCCTAAATTGCCACTTAGCACAGAAAAAAGCTGTGTGTGTGTGTATGTGTGTGTGCACGTGCGTGCGTGCGCATGCACACATATGAAAGAGAAAAAACAATTTCATGGTTTTTAGACTCTGGCTTTAGCTATTTTTTTCTAATGGCTCACCTGAAACAAAACATGAAAAATGTCACAAGAAAATCAGTAGAAAATTCAAATAATGTTCCAATACTAAAATACACAGTTTCAGGGCTCAATATTTTTGGTTTCCAAAATCTGAAAAGACCCTATAAAAATTGTTTCTGGATTACAGTATCAGGAGAGAAGGAACTAATCTACCTAATGCATTTTCTTTGAACAATAAAGACTGACATGGAGATTTAATAAGGTATAAATCAATAGAATGCAATCATCTTGCATCTTTTCAAACTAGGCAGACTAGTGTTTTCTTGATTAAGAAAGACAAAAGGACATTTGCCCTACCCCCCACTATACTCCCCAAATCAAGGGAAAGGTGAAGTTAACCCTGACTAAGGGAGCAAGTGGGTTTGGAAATCTAAGTTCTCTTTGTCTGCCTGGACTCCACTGCTCTCTGAAAGGATATCTTTGCAGGGCTAGGTCAAGTCAGGGAGAGCACATCTACCCAGTGGGTCTGTTGTCCTAATTTATACACCCTGGGAGAGCACTTTTTCTAAGTTATAAAAGGCCCTGTAGAGGCTGGCTGTGACCCAATGAAAAAAACACATTTTTCATGATATGCCTTTTCTTTGCTTAAATTTGAAACTGCTAGTGCTTAATTTCTTCATGCTTCATTCATTCAACAAATCGTTATTGAGCCCCTTGGCTGTGCCAGCCACTGATACAAAACCATAGCACCTGACCACAAGGAGCTTTCAGTCTAGGTACATGAAGACAAGTAACCAAAGATTACAATCCACGTTACTTTTGGCCTCTTGTGTGGACATGTTCCTAATATTACCGTGACTGTCAAATTTAAACTGAAAAAAACTAAGATCCAGCAGAAATAGATAAAAAAGGATCTCACACAACAAAACAGATACCCCATGTTAAAAACCTGCTCCAAAGGAAAATATTTCCCCTAACTAATTTTATTCAATTATTCAGAAAACACTGCTGCATCCTTGTGATCCAGGAAATTGTAGACTTTCCTACCAATTTCACAATTTCCAGGCTAAGTCTAATACAAACTCTACACTTTTTTAGTATACAAACTGGAGCAGATTCTATGCCAAAGGTTCTCACTTGTTAAATATGGATCATAATAATATGTTTATTTTGTGATTGTTATGAGTGTTAAATGAGGTAAATATAAAGTGATTAGTACATAATAAATATTCTATATTTTCTGCCTTTATTTTAAAGTTTATAAATCTAATATTATTGGTGAGTTTGAATTTAATAGGAATTTAATGGGTGGTTGTTTTGTTTTGTTTGCACTTATATTTTCCCCTGGCTTATTTTCACAATTTCCAATTAAATTTTTATTTATCTTATGAGGCTTTCACAAGTATTGTGGTAGTTGAGGGCTGATTTTCTGAATCTGAAGGGCATAGGATAATGGTAAATATATTGGTTCTGAAACTACACAGTCCTGAGTTCAAACCAGCCTCTGCCACTCCCCAATCCACATATATCCGACAAGAGGGTCTGCTTAGAATTTGTGTGTGTACCTAAGGCACATTTCCTTCTCTCCCTGAAAAGCTATTGTTAAATAATAGTGTTTTGGCTGTAGTGTTTTGATTTTTGGTGTTCTTTCATTTTTGTTTTTCATCATTTTATTTTTATGACCTATGGTACCTTGAGATTTAGGAAACACAGTAATGTGTGTAATGGTAGCAATTTATTTAAACTCTGTAAGCTGACGTGTCTTCGTTTGTAAACCTATTTTACTCATAAACCTATTTCTTGAAGTTGATATAAGTAAATGAAATAATACATATATGGTGCCTGAAACAGTGCTTGTGTGTAATAAATGATTTATACCTGGTAGCCATTAATAATTGTATCCACAGTTTACATTGAGAGGATGAAATATAAATAGGTCCTCTGTCTCTGCACTAAACCATAAGCTTATCCCCAGAAAGGTCTATAGAAAAAGGAGTCATTATCAACTGCCTTTTTAAATGGAAACATATTAGAAGATTAGAAATCTCTAATTTTGTCATCTACATGTAAGTGGATCTTATATTAAAGATTAGTTTATACAGATTCCATTAGATTATATTAGATTATATATATAGATTAGATTAGCTGTAGTGTGGTGGCTATTTTGAAAGGATGAGTAGAGTCCAAAGAGAATTCACAGATCAGCCCCCTGGAAATCATCTGTAGGAATTGTCTTTGGGGAAGTGACTTAAAGAATGAAAACTGGAGGGGCGCCTGGGTGGCTCAGTCAGTTAAGCGTCTGACTTCGGCTTAGGTCATGATCTCACAGTTCGGGTTCAAGCCCCGCGTCGGGCTCTGTGCTGACAGCTAGCTCAGAGTCTGGAGCCGGCTTCACATTCTGTATCTCCCTCTCTCTCTGACACCCCCCTGCTCACGCTGTCTCTCTCTCTCAGAAATAAATAAAAAACATTAAAAAAAAAAAAGAATGAAAACTGGAGGATGAGCAGCAGTTAGCCAGGTAAGCACAGGGAAAGTACTGGGAAAGAGATCTTCAAGTAAGAGGAATAGGATGTGCCAAGTCCAGAAGGTGAGAAAGAGCCTGGTGTGTGAGATTAATCAATGCTATTCATAAAGCTGTACTATGTTTATAATACATAAGCATATTTGACCATAAGTAATGAACGCATTTCTTCCAAGATCAGGGGATCGTTGCTAAATCACTGAACTTTAGATTCTTAAAGACTTCAGAGATCAAAGTAAAGCCTTTCCTTTTTGAGATAAGGAAGCCAAAGTTTGGATGAATGAAAGAAGGGGAAATAGAGAGGAAGTAACTAACATGATGAGCACTTATGTATCAGATAAGTGACATTGTGCACTTACTATAGATGAGGAGACTGAGACATAGAAACTTAAATAATTCACTCAAATCTATAACTTTAAAAAGAGTAGAGCCAGAATTCAAATCCAGATTTACAATACTCCAGATTCTAGGACTGATTTAACTATACTCCTTGGAATTTGTGTGAGCTTATCCACCTGTGAATTTATCTCCATAGTGGCATTATATTTATTTGCATGTTTATTTTTGCACCAGTCTGTAAGCTTCTTGGGAGTCTTTCTATTTCTAAGCATATTTCCTGGCAGATGAATGAATCCAAAAAGATATCAGAAGACTGGATGGATGAATGGATGGATGATGGATGATGGATGAGCACTGGAGAGATTTCTTGGATGGATTTTTCTGAGGGTCTACCCAATAACCTTTCAGCTTAATGTGATACCCTCAAAAATACTTCTAAATCTAATTAATCACCTACATTTCAAAAAGCCAATAAGTAGTCTACCATAATTTTAAATTTAACAAATTTAAAACTCAATGATTCTGAATAAAGTAAAAAGCAGCAGATCTAGAAAAGAAGCCCTACATATTGAGTTCTTTGCAGACACAGTCTGTGGCCCATGTATCCTTTCATCTCTAATATCTGTACTCTGAGCACATTTGGCATGTATGCTCTGATTAGAGTCATGTATGGTTAGCCTATTAAATAATAGAAGGAATCCAATTCTGAAAATAACATTTTATGGTGGACAAATAATTCCAGACTGATTATTAAAGGAAGAGGAGAACTAATGTTTTACCACACAAAAGACCTACATTTATTATCTTCATACTGATGTTCCAATGATGCTATCAGATGTCACATTAAATATTGATTATGGGCAGGAATGACATGGAATATATCTAACCACTGGTACATACAGATACCAACTAGTCAGAGAGATGCCGTGGCCCGACGAAAGGATGCCTCAATACATCAGAACAGATACCAGTGTAAATAAGCTGTTTAATGCACAGTGTAGGGCATGAAAGTCAGCCCTGCTCATAGGTCTTGCAGATAAGGAGCAGAGACATAGTTGATAAGGAACAGAGTCATTGATAATGAAAGAGGATCATAGAGGCTATAATGTAACCAGAATTCAACCACATAGTCCTTATCAGTCTTGTAGCAAGGTACAGGGTTGCTAGAAAGAGTGAGCAAGAATCAGATGTTTGCATATTCAGTACTGGATAACCTGAGTATTGACCTAGAAGTCCTGACAAAGGATGGAATTGGTCCATTGGTCTCTGGGGTTAAACTCAACCTCTAGGTGAAGATTACATGGTTCAGCTGTGGGAAAAGAAGAAAACCACTCTAACTTCAAAATGAATATCATTTTTGTTAGCAGGGCTGGCTTCCTTTTTTCTTTCCTCCTTTTGTTTCTTTTCTGTCTGAATTAGCAAGAAAACATTTCTATCTCTTACAGTCAAAGAACAACTATTACACAAGATACTTTGCCTTATTATTGACACAATATCCTTATTAATTCTATCTAAGCTCACTAGCTCTTTGAACAAGCAACCACTTACTCACTTGGTGTTCATATAATTTTTTAAGTTTAGCTGTAAAATATTTCAATGCAAAATAATGGACAAAAATTAGCTGAGTAAGGTTTGGCCATGTAAGTAGTGGACTTTGACTCTCAGGACTTTATATTGAATATGCCATTGTCAGTTATTGACTAATGCCAGGTTCCAACGCTCTCTCTCCACAGCCTCATTCTTTGGTTCATGCTGCTTTTTCCCTCAGAAATGCCCTTCCTACCACCTTCACCTATAGAAAATATATTTATCTTCAAAATACTGATTTAAATATCAACTCTGCAAAGCCTTCCCTCTTTCACAGGTTAGAACTAATCACTCCACATCTGTGATTCCCGGCAACATCACCTCTGTTGCAACAGCACTCTGGTGTGCCTTGAACAGTAGATAACTGGACTCCTTAAAGAATTCATCTTAAGGGGCACCTGGGTGGCTCAGTTGATTGAGCATCCGACTTCAGTTAGGGTCATGATCTCATGGTTCATGAGTTCAAGCCTCACATAGAGTTCTGTGCTGACAGATCAGAGCCTCGAGCCTACTTTGGATTCTGTGTCTCCCTCTCTATCTGTCCCGCCCCCCCCCCCCCCCGTGACCTCCCTTGTGCTCTGTCTCTCTCTTCCTCACAATAAATAAACATAAAAAAGATTAAAAAAAATTCATCTTAAGTTACCCAGAGCTACAGTTAATACAAAAATTTTATTTACGGGGGTGCCTGGGTAGTTCAGTAAGTTCGTTGGACTCTCGATTTTGGCTCAGATCATGATCTCACAGTTCATAAATTTGAGCACCGCATTGGGCTCTGCATGAATGGTGCAGAGCCTGCTTGGGATTCTCTCTCTCTCTTTCTCTCCGTCTCTCTCTCTTTGCCCCTCCGCAGTTAGTGTATGCTTTCCCTCTCTCTACATAAATAAACTTAAATAATTATATTTATGTCTCATTGGTATAAAGATGCATGTATTAATATTATACACTAAAACATTTACTTTGACCTAAAAGTTCATTTCTCTTTTCCAATTACAAAAGAAAGTAAAACATTTTCATGGACCCCTAAAAGTAGAGTGAATCCTTGGCATTTTGTCCACTGTCTCATGAGTAAGTTTTCCCTGTGTGCATGTGCTCTCATTTATACATCTTCCTCACTTATACAATCCACAGCTTAAGAGGATTCTCCAAAGGACAAGCTTGGTTTCAGAATGTGGGGATAGGATCAAACTTGAGATTAGAGTAAATGATTCAGTGTGAAGAGGGTTCTCTTAAAGGAGGATTGTATTATTTTCCTAATTAAATGATTCAAATATGTAATGATTCTTTTTTAAAAGAGTCTAAAGCCATTGACAATTTGCTGATTAAAAGCCTAGTTTTCTAAGGAAAATTTTTCTAGATAGAACCAGGGCTACTATGGACATTAATAGTCACTTGTTTTGTTTGCATCTTACCAATTTAGAGCAATATTTGAGTTAATCTGAAATAAATTGACTATCATTTGCATGATGCTTTACAACTAACAAAGCATTTCCACATATATTACTCATTTAATCTGCATACTCCACCTGAAGTGTTGGTGTGTTTTATTTTTCATTTGACAGGCAAGAAAAACAAGCCTCAGACGGATGAAGTGACTTCCCCAAGGTCATACAGCTTGTAGTGCAGAGTCTGGGACTCATGCCCAGTTCTCCTAATCCCAGAATCTCATATTCTTTCCAGTACATCATGCTCCCTATAGGGGGAAAAAAAAGCAACTATGTAAACACATGCATTAAAAAGTTAGCTCGTAATTCTAAGTAGATTAATGTTCTTTTAGAAAACCGAATGGCATTTTTGTAGATGTAATTGTTATGGGTTTAGTTCTTAAACATTTTAATAAGAAGGTGGTTGACAAAAATTATTTTCAATGGAAGTCAATATTAATAATATTTTGAGTTTATATGAAATTCTATGGATCATGAACTTCGGTAGAAATTATGATGAATATGTCAGGAATGGGTAGATAAGATATGTATTTTTAATGTCAAATTCCAAGTCTTTGTTTCTTAGCTTGTTAGATTTCCCTTTCCTTCCTTTTTCTTCTCAGTTTCTTAAGTCTTACCTTGGATATAGACTCCTCTCATATCCTCTTTTGGTAAGCAACCTAAAGCAAATGTTTCTGTGAGTTATCTTTTATCAAATTCTTTGCTCTTTAAAGGGGTAATTTCCTCACAAATAAAACAATGGAAGGAAGGAATGGCATTGAGCAAGTCTGATCTTGAAAAAGGAAAAGATCTGCAAAGCATGAAGACTAAATCATACATTATCTAGAAAAACAAATGAGGCCTATTAAAGTTAGCATAAATACTCACTCTTCACAAGAATGTTGGGTGAAACAAAGAACGAAATTTTAGAGATTTGAGAAGGACTGTAACCCAATGCCATACAATACACAAATTGGCTTTTTCAAGTATAAATTTATTGATAGTAGTTTCATAGTTCTGGTAACTAGTGTGAAAAGAAACTCTATTAAGCCAAGATTGTAAGGTCAGAAAGTGAATAACTGAATAACTGAATGTGACTTTGTCATCCCAGTTCAATTTCATTTTGATTACCGACAGAAGAAGGGTCAGGAAATATTTCTATTTTTCTGGAATGCATTTATAAAGTTTAAAAATATTATTTTACTCATAAATAATCAAGTTAATTTAATTTCACAAATGTCTTGAAGTTACATATCTTGCCACATGGTATTCTTTTCTATTGTGATATGAATATAAATAATTATACCGTATGATTTTTAAATACACAACCTAATTTCATTTTACATTCTGTATTCCTCAAACTTTTGGCCTCTGGGTCACAAAATAAAAGGTATGCTTAAGGTGTAGCTTCATGAAGCTAGTGCTGCACAGACTGCTTTATCCACAGCAGACATCCTGTCCAGAAAGTCAGCAATTCAACCAAATGCTGCATTAAAATCCAGCTTGGGGCACCTGGGTGGCTCAGTCGGTTAAGTCCAGCTTTGGCTCAGATCACGACCTCACAGTTGGGGAGTTCAAGCCCCACATTTGGCTCTGTGCTGACAACTCAGAGCCTGGAGCTTGCTTCAGATTCTGTGTCTCCCTCTCTTTCTGCCCTTCCCCTGCACTCTCACTCACTCTCTCTCTCTCTCTCAAAAATAAACATTAGAAAAAAATTTTTTTAAAAAAACAGTTTAATAAAGCAATCAAGTACCTGATACAATGTTTGCACAGTATGTGTTCCTTATGCTTGGGCAATTTGCTGCCACAGTAGTGAATTTCATTTGAAACTCTAAGAACAATATTTTATTAACTGGTACATGGAACAACCCCCAACATTTGAATAACATTATTAGAACTAAAAGGAGTGGGTCAATACAGATGCGATACTTCACAGGAAGATGGGCTTTTTTTGGGATACTTAAAAAATTTTTTTCTATGTTTATTTATTTTGAGAGAGAGACAGAGACAGAGAAACAGAGCATGAGTGGGTGAGGGGCAGAGAGAGAGGGAGATACAGAATCCGAAGCAGGCTTCAGGTTCTGAGCTGTCAGCATAGAGCCTGACATGGGGCTTGAACCCACAAACCATGATACCATGACCTGAGCAGAACTCCGACACTTAACTGACTGAGCCACCCAGGCACGCTAGGATACTTTAATGACAATTTTATGGAAGTTCAGCCATGAGCAGGTGTGTGTCAATCATGAGGGATATGAGGATGAACAAGGCATAACCCCTAACTTCAAAGAGCTTCAAAGGACCATCATTATCTTATCTCCAAAATCTAACATGCTAATTGGCACAGAATAGGTGCTAATGAATCTTGGATGAATCACTGAAAGGTCAGCTTAAAATTACAAAAAGACTGCTACAAACACAGATACCCACAGGAGCTCCAGGCCAGAGGGTCAGAGTGAATAAAAGTAGGAGGCAAGAGTGGAATGGAAGGGATAATAGTAAATGTGGCCAGTATTAGACAACATGAATGAACAGTAGTGTGGAAAAACTTTACTGAAATGAAAAATAAAAGCGAATTTTATCAGAAAGGAAAAAGAAAGCTAATGAAGATACTAGAACCACCTCCCCCCCAACACACAAAAAATGATAATAGTAAATCAAGATTTACGTCGAAACCAAAAGCGTAACTTCATTGATAATGTGCATTCTGTGTCAGCTTAAAGTATAAAATGTGAAACAAATTTTGGAGACCTTAATTATATGTTGCCATTAACAAAATCATCATTGTTTTAAAACCTCCATTTTCTTCAACCATTGGAGCCCCTATGCTAAATAATGATGGATTGTTAAACATTGTTTTCCCATAGTATTTGTTAGGTGGGTTTTTAAAATTTGTTTTGAAACTTGGGGAAAGAATATGGTGCTATAGATATGGTGATGGAAATTGTCAAAACTAAACTTCAAGAGCACATTTTAGAAAAACTAGTACCCACATAATTGATGACTATCCCAAAGAATTCTTAGTTCAATTTTTTGTTCAATTTTACTTGTAATGAAATTACACCAAGCAATAACTGGTAATGATTTGCATAAGTCTACTGAAAATAATCTTTTCATCTTCACAATGAACTTCTCATCCACTTAAATTAATAGGATTGGAATCAGAAATACAAGTGATTCATCAACTTGACTTAATTATTGAAATCCACCAAGGTTCAGAGAGCAATTGGCAATCAGACAAAACAGAGAGTACAAGAATTCGATATCTCAGATGTCAGTGACATTTTGACTATGGGAGTTTTTTAATTGAAAAGCATGATAAATCTTCAAAGGACAGTTTCTACCTAGTCTTTATGAGAAATAAGTTTTGTTGACAAATAAACTAATATATGACTCTGGGAAAAAAATCTTCATTCTAGTGGCTAAAATGTAGCCAACCATCAAAGCGTTACCTGCTGCTAAGAATCCTCTTAGTGCTTTGTTATTCCAACAGGGACTTTTCTATCCTGAAAACCTAATAAAGTTTCAAAGCCCTTTCAAAGGGGTCCTGACTTCCTCTTTTTATCTAGTAATAATATATATTTATGTTTTCTTTACCCAGTAAAGTAATACAGTCATGACACACTTTTTTCCCCCAAAGACCTGCATAATAATATACTCATTATTTAACTTAAAATTTTTTTCATTAGCCAAAAAAATTCTAAATTGTAAAAGACAAATTGTATGTGCTTAGTGAGATTGTTTAGAGGTGAATGTTTATATTTTATTTTATATTATATAACATTAGGTGAGACTTACAGTGTCTCAAGCATTTCACAGAATAATATCTTACTTTTTAAATAACTGGAATATAACATAAATTTGCTTTAAATCTATACCTGTTCTATTTTGTGAAAACTGTGACAAATTAAAACATATATTCTAATAGCATAATATTACAGCCAAACTGAGAAAATCTGGCCAAATTTGTTTCTACCCAAGAACAAATTTTCATTTTCAAAAGATATAATGGAAGCTATTAACATTAGTAAAACTTTCTATACACGTAGACCATTTATAACCTATGGACTCCATTGTATCCCAGGACTGCATGTTTTATGCTGTTTAAGTAAAAAACCAAAACAAAATCATAGGGGCACCTGAATGGCTCAGTCGGTTGAGCATCTGATTCTTTTTTTTTTTTTTTAATTTTTAATGTTTTATTTATTTCTAGGAGAGAGAGAGAGAGACAGCGTGAGCAGGGGAAGGCCAGAGAGAGAGGGAGTCACAGACTGAAACAGGTTCCAGGCTCTTAGCTGGCAGTCAGCACAGAGCCCGACGCGGGGCTCGAACCCACGAACCGCGAGATCATGACCTAAGCGAAAGTCGGACGCTCAACCGACTAAGCCAGCCAGGCGCCCCTGAGCATCTGATTCTTGTTCTCAGCTCAGGTCTTGATCTCAGGATCATGAGTTCAAGCCCCACATTGGGCTCTGCAGTGGAGATGAAACCTACTTAAAAATCAATTAATCAGGGCACCTGGGTGGCTCAGTTGGTCCAGCATCTAACTCTTGATTTCAGCTCAGGTCATGATCCCAGGGTCATGGATTCCAGCCCCAGGTGGGGCTCTGAGCTGAGTGTGGAGCCTGCTTGGGATTTTCTGTCTCTCCCTCTGTCTGCCTCTCCCAACTCGTACTTTATCTCTAACTAGCTTACTAACTAACTAACTAACTAACTAAAATTCAAAAAATAGATCTGGAGCTATCAATTCATTTTGGAAATAAAAAGATTAATTCTATTAAAAAACAGTAAGAGCAATACCTGCAACAAAGGGCCTCCCATTGGAAGCAGGGCAGGTATTTTTCACAATACTAGGAAGAGAGTGCTGAGAAGATGCCAATGTTCTGAAGATATAAGGGAAATGTAATCAAGAAAAAATGATCTGCACGGAACCAAGAAGGGCAAGATGTTTCAGTCTCAGAAAGCACTGAGGTTCAGGAAATATAAAAAGAGGTAATAAGAAGAGATCTTAGGTAGGTTTGACTCAAAAAGGAGAGAGATGGAGAGAGACAGAAATAGAATTATTAAAACTGGGATGAGTAATTAGAAAAGGTGCAAGTAAAATTTTCTGTTTTAAATTGATACTGAGCCCAGTGCTTATGCTTTGCCTGAGCCTACTGATGGAAAGTAACTGAATTTAGTTGCTGGTAGAAAAAAAAATCTGGGGCAGAAGCCAAACAAGCAATGTACTATCAGTGGATTGTACTGAAAAAGGAATATGCTTTTATACAAATATGCACTATGGTAGATTGCTTTTAAAGATGGCCACCAACAATTCCTCTTATGTGCATGCCCCTCTTCCCTTCAGGAAGGGGAATCTATTTCCCGTCATCTTGGTTCTGGCCTGGACTTGTGACTTATTTTGACCTAAAGGATGTGGCAGAAGTGATAGACACTGTGACAGTTCTCTGGACTCAGAATTTAGGAAACATGGCAGCACCCATTTCTCTCTGGAAAGCCAGTTGTCAAGCTTTTGGAAAGACAATCTAGACTGCTAGAGAAATGGATGTACACGGAAGAGAATCAAGGTACCCTAGCCACTTAGCCCACCACAGCTGAGGCACCGAACATGTGAGTAAGACTATTTTTGATGTTCCAGACCCAGCAGCTACAAACTAATTACAGCCATGTGGCCCCAGCTGATAGACACTACGTGGAGCAGAAGAATTGCCAACCAACCCATAAGAGAAATAATAAATCATTGGTTTAATCCACTATCTTTTAAGGTGGTTACTTATACAGCAATAGATACTAAAATTTTGCAGCAAACTAAAAGGAAAAATAAAAAGTGGCTGGAGAGGAGCAGATGAATGTAAAATGAACTGAAAAAAAAAATACAAGAAGCAATCAATGTTAGGGTAGAAGCAAAATGGTGGCAACAGAAAGTGGCAAAGAAAGCCAAGTAATGAGTCTGGGAGGACTGATGTTTGAATGCTAAAGTTGCTTTTTTCAAAGGGTAACTAAAAAAGTATCAGGAACATAAGGAGAAAATTCATTGTTCTGATAAAAGAAAATTATATCATTTCAATAATAGTAAAGAACTTACTGGATTCCAACTTGAATATGACAACAATTCTAAATTTAGACAAAATTTAAAAAGAAAATCTCTTTGGAGAAATCGGGAAGCTACCACGGCAGTCAATATTTAAAGTGCCAAGATCTGAGAGAGAAAGGAAGTTCACTGATATGAACCCAACATGCTGTAGCACTTTTCCCCAGAGGAATTGGAGGATTTCTGAGCTACAAAGGAGGAGAGAAACCAAGCAGAAAGCAGTGTTTAAAGGCTGCCAGGGATTTCAATAGTGTTACTACTGAAAATCGGGCCCATGCAAGGAGGGGGATCCCTAGCAAATCTCTCATACTTCTAATTAAAAATCCAGGACCATAATATAAGAAAAAATATGAACCAAAAATAGAAAAAACCTTACCAAGGACTGAAACCTGTCTTTGAGTCAAATAAACCCCAGGTAGGAGTCAGGTAATATTCCCTTAATCTAATTACCAGTTAGAAAAGTTGGGGGGCAGGGAAGTCCTCCTTGGAAGAAGATAATGTCTGTGAAAGTGTCAAATTATCACTACAATTTTTCACCACAATGTCTTGTGCTCAGTTGAAAACTCCCAGGCATTCCTGGAAAGGACCAAATACCTGGCAAATAAAAGAAAGAATAGACAATGGAGGCAGAGCTCCAGGTGATCCAGATGTTAGAGTTATTATATATAGTTTTTGAAATTATCATAAATATATCTGTGGAAACACATGACAGGATGAATGATTTCACCAGAGAACTGGAATCTTCAAGAAATTGTTAAATTTAAATAAACACTCTATAAAAGGGTAGTACTATAATAAATATTTTAAATTCAGTAGACAGGATTAACACAAATTAGACACAACAGATGAAAGGATTTGAAACTGGAAGAAAGGTCAATAGAATGGATCCAATAAAGCATGGAGAAAAAATATATTTTAAAAAATGGTGGAGTATAAACATATAGGGCATGATGAAAAACCTAACATATTTATAAGTATTCCAGAAAAAGAATGCCAAGAGAATGAGAGAGCGAGAGAGGGAGAGAAAGAGAGAGAAGAGAGAGAAGGGGAGGGAGGGTAGGAGGAAGGGAAAAAGGAAAAAGGAGGGGAATGATGCAGAAATAATAATGAAGAGGAACTGGCTGAGAAATGATCAAAACTAATAAAAGACAACATGTCACACATTTAAGAAATTTTATGAATCTCAAGCAGAACAAGAACAACAAAATACCCAAGTATTTCATAGTAAAACTACTCAAAACCAATATCAACAATGACAACAAGCAACTTTAAAGTAAATACTTCAATCTCAATATTTAAAAATATGAATTGAGTTGCTTTCCTTGAAGCTCCTCTGCAGTTAAATGAACACACACAGGGGCACCTGGATGGCTCAGTCAGATAAGCATCTGAGTTTGGCTCAGGTCATGATCTCACAGTTTGTGGGTTTGTGCTGACAGCTCAGAGCCTGGAGCTTGCTTCAGATTCTGTGTCTCTCTCTCTCTGCCTTGCCCCTCTCTGCCCCGGGTAGTACTCTGTCTCCCTCTCTCAAAAATAAATGAACATAAAAAAATGTTTAAAAATACAAATAAAACATAAACACAAACACCCAGTGTTTTTTTTATATGTTCTTCTGTTGGCTTGGGACAGAGTGGGGCAGATCCACAAATATTTTTTGGATCCCTTTATGTAATTACTGACACACATGGGAAAGAGAATAAGAAACTTTGCCCTTCAGGCTTCTCTTCTTTCCATATTTCTTAACCTTTCTTAGATCCCCTTTAGAAAGCCTATCCATCCCTCTGGCATAGAATCTTAGAATTTATAACCCTAAGCACGCACACACACACACACACACACACACACACACACACACATATTTGAGCCTTGAAACTCAAGGTGACATCTCCATCTATAAACTCTCTAATGAAGTTTAGGCAACAGTGACGTCAAAAAAATGTCTTTCCAACCTTAATCATTTAAGTTGTGATTGAAATTCCTTTGAAATTTAATTAAACTAGAGGACAGTTACTTCCTCCCTACAAGTATCTTCTCAGTACCTCAAGGATAGCCTTCAATTATCCATTTCTATCTCTTCTTCTAAGTGTGTGACAATGTTTCCTTGACTACAGGGAGTGTGTTGCTAAGTAGCACATCGTTTGGCTGGATATAAGACAAAAACCAACACCAGCAATGAAAATAGTCATGTAATATAATTATTTCCTACCTGTAATTAGCTGTGGATTTTTTGTTAAAACTTAACAATGTGTTTTACTCACATCTGTAAAACAATGTGATTTGAGATGAATCAACAGTCTTAGAAAACTTTCAGTAACCCCTACTAAATTTGTACACTATCATTAAATAAATTCACATGTTGCTAATAGATAATTGGATTCAATGACTTTACAATTGAAACAATACTATGTTAGAAAGAAAAAAGCATTTTAACTGTCATCACTAAGCATTCCCACATTCTGCTTTTCGTGAAAACATTCATCTTGCCTCACTAGTGCTATTATTTGGGATTTGAAGGCTAAATTTAAAAAATTCTCCAGTAGCACAATTCATCTGAAATGGTAATGGATAGTGAGAAATATATAAGGCATTACATTAGCAAATATTTATGCAAACAGATGAATAACTTAAAGTGTAATTTCTTTATTGTTTTCTATGCCTGGAAATTCAAAGGCGCTTCTATCCATTTTTCCATCAGACTCCACATGATGTTTCATTACATTGTCTTCTAATGAATGAGTCCTCTTATCTGCACATCTGATCTTCCTTATCAGGGATTTTTCCCTGTCCCAGGTCCATATTTCCACCTGTAGCACTAGAATAATGATGGGGCCAAATTAGGTTTACTAAGCCACCAGCCCAAGTGAGTTCCTATCAATTTGAGCAGTTTCATCTTTGTTGATAAGGCAATAAAAGGATTACTGTGAACATTGTCTGCTTTCATAAAAGGATTACATTTTGGCTCCAATTTTTAGACTTTTACTTTGGGGTAAGCCTTTCTTCTAGAATAGTCCAACTAGGACCCTATGGAACGTAGCATGTTTTGTTTACTTCACATGTAAAATATGTCATCCTCATTTTATGGAACACATTCTTTTTTGAGAACAATAAGCTTTTCAAAATACTGGATTGTGATTTTTTGGGTTTTTTTTTTTGTTTGTTTGCTTGTTTTTGTCCCAAACAGGATGCATTAATGTCTGTATGCTAGGCATAGCAGTACCTAAGAGCACTGCAAAATTCACTGCAGCAAATTTGGTTCTTTCAAATGGGCAGATCCATCAGAAGACTCATAAGCTGCTGGGTTTGTCTCCAAAAATGGAATTGAAGTATCATACCAAAGTACCTGCTTACTCTTCTAAGTGCTTTTTATGAAAGAACAAAATGTGTCCCATCATTTTATTTACTATTTTTTTATCACTTCATCAGGATTGCCCCATTTTATCTCTGTGTGCTCTGGGAAGGATGGCTCTTTTTAAAGTAATCAATTTTATGTGAATTTTACCATATTCAATATCTGGAGTATCTCACAATTCTGAATTTTTCTAAAGCAATTTATTTGCATCATTTATATGACCCTGAGTATGTGTTATGAGACAAAGTATGTTCCCTAAAAATTCATATGTTGAAGATCGAACTCTCAGTACTTCAGAATGTGGCCATATTTAGAGAGATGGTATTTAAAGAGGTAATTAGAGTAAAATGAGGTCATTAGGGTGGGCCCTAGTCCAATATGATGGGTACCCTTATTAGAAGAGATTAAGGAGACCTCAGGAGAAAATGGCAGAGAAGGACGATCTTGGGCTCACCTTATCCCACAGATACAAGTAGATAATATCCACATCAGTGTAAATAAAAAACCCAGAAAATAACCTAAAAACTGGCTAAATAGATTCTCTACAGCTAAATGCAGGGAAGAAGCCACATCAAAAAGGGTAGGAAGGACAGAGGCATAGTAGGGAAACAAACTGACCCTCAAGACTGTCCATAGAAAGGAGGGACACTACCAGTAGGGAGAAGGGAGAGGAGCAGACCTGACACCATGCACTGCAGGCATGGGGTGCCTGCACTAGGAAGACATAGCACTTGGCTCCATAACACTTGGCTTTGAAAATCAGAGGGGCTTAACTTCATCAATTCTTATGATCAACGGGGCTTAAGTCTTGGAACTTTAAAAATCAGTGGCCAATGGGGCACCTGGGTGGCTCAGTCAGTTAAATGTCTGACTTCTGCTCAGGTCATGATTTTGCAGTTTGTGGGTTCAAGCCCCACATCAGGCTCTGTGCTGACAGCTCAGAGCCTGGAGCCTGCTTCGGATTCTGTGTGTCCCTCTCTCTCTCTCTCTGCCCCTTCCTTGCTTGTGCTCTGTTTCTTTCTCTCTCAAAAATAAATAAACATTCAAATTAAAAAATTTTTTCTTAAATCAGTGGCCAAAAGAAACTGAGCCTCCACTCTTAAAGAGATAGTATAACAAACATCCCCTCTGAGATATAGCATAGAAGCAGCAGTTTGTAAAGCCCTGGGGTATACAAGAAGGAGGTTTATTTATTAATTTCAGAACTTGTACTGGAGAGTCAGTGATCTTTAGGAAGCTTCTAGAAGAACAAAAAAGCTGGCAGGTGCCATTTCCCTCTTCTAACCCCTATCCTAGATACACAGAGAGCTGCAGGAACCAGCACAGTACAAATACTCTCCACTCAGCTTGGCAACAGCATCCTGCTACTGCATTCATCTGCAGACCCACTTCCTCCACCTGGGCCTCTCAGTTTTCCAAAGCAGTATCACAAGCATAGCAGTGGGCAAGCAGCCTCTACTGGAGCCAGCACTACCCAAGAGTAATTCCTACCTGAAAGAGAGGGGAAGATAACAATACATGCCAGATTAACTGCAGCCCAGCAGTGGGCTGCGGACAAACAGCCACTCTGACTGCAGGTTATACCCACCAATGAAAGCTTTCCAAGGGCCAACAAATGAACAGCACCTTGCAGTTCAGTGAGACCACAGACCTGGCAAAAGCTTGGTCTGAACCAACTCAAGCTCGAAGTGGTCCCAGACTCAAACTCAAGGTGGCCCCAGACTGCCCCATTAACAATACAGGACCAAATCCTACCCACCACAGGCAAATAAGACATTGTAGATAACTGAACTGAAGGCAAACATGGCTTAGCCATAACAGTAGAATGCATGCAACACACATAGGAGACACCCCTGCAGTGCCAGGTTCTGGGGAACAGGGAAAAATGCACTGCAGGGCACTATAGGACCTCTTCTTCCTAAGACCACTACTTTCAAGATCACGAGATGTAGCTCATTTCCTAACACACAGAAGGAACATGGAGGTTTAGACAAAATGCATGAAATGGAAAAAAAGAGGACAAAATGGCAGCAAGACAGCTAAACAAAACAGAGATAAGTAATACACCTGATACAGAATTTAAAGTAATGGTCATAATGGAAAATCCAAAATACTCCACCAAAAATCTGCTAGAACTTATTCATAAATTCATCAAAGTTGCAGGATATAAAATCAGTGCACAGAAATCTGTCACATTTCTATAATGAAGCACTTCAATAATGAAGCAACAGAAAGAGATATCAAGGCATCAATCCCATTTACAATTGCACCAAAACCCAGAAAACACCTAGGAATAAACCCAACCAAAGAGGTGAAAAATCTGTACGCTGAAAACTAGAAAGCTTATGAAATAAACTGAAGAAGACACACAAAAAAAATGGAAAACTATTTCATGCTTAAGGATTGGAAGAACAAATATTGTTAAAATGTCAATACTACCCAAAGCAATCTACATATTCAATGCAATCTCTATCAAAATAACACCATCATTTTTCACAGAGCTAGAACAAACAATCCTAAAAGTTGTATGGAACCAGTAAAGACCCTGAATAGCCAAAGCAGCCATGAAAAAGAAAACCAAAGCTGAAGGTATCACAATTCCAGACTTCAAGAGGTAGTACAAATCTGTAATCATCAAGACAGCATGGTACAGGCACAAAAACAGACACATAAATGGAACAGAATAGAGAGTGCAGAAATGAACCCACAAATATATGGTCAACTAATCTTTGACAAAGCAAGAAAGAATATCCAATGGAATAAAGACAGCCTCCTCAGTAAATGGTGCTGGGAAAACTGGACAGTAACATGCAGAAGAATAAACTTGGACCACTTTCTTACACCATACATAAAAATAAACTCAAAGTGGAGGAAAGATGTAGACATAAGACAGGAAGCTATCAAAATCCTACAGAAGAAAGCAGGCGAAAACCTCTTTGACCTCGGCCACAGCAATTTCTTACTCAGAATGTCTCTGGAGGCAAGGGAAACAAAAGCAAAATTGAACTATTAGGACCTCATCAAGATAAAAGCTTCTGAATATCAAGGGAAACAACCAACAAAACTAAAAGGCAACTGATGGAATTGGAGAAGATATTTCCAAATGACACATCAGATAAAGTGTTAGTATCCAAAAATCTATAAAGAACTTATCAAACTCAACACCCAAAAAAACAAATAATCCAGTGAAGAAATGGGTAAAAGACATGAATAGACACTTCTCCAAAGAAGACATCAAGAAGGCTGATAGACATATGAAAAAATGCTCAACATCAGTCATCTCCAAGGAAACACAAATCAAAACCACAATGAGATACCACCTCACACCTGTAAGAATGGTTAAAATTAACAACTCAGGAAACAACAGATGTTGGTGAAGATGTAGAGAAAGAGGAACCCTTTTGCACTGTTGGTGGGAATGCCAACTGATGCAGCCTCTCTGAAAAACAGTATGGAGGTTCCTCAAAAAATTAAAAATAGAACTACTCTACAACCTAACAATTGCAACATAGGTATTTACCCAAAGGATATAGGTGTGCTGTTTCAAAAGAGCACATGCAACCCAATGTTTATAGCAGTGCCATCAACAATAGCCAAAGTATGGAAAGAGCCCAAATGTCCATCAACAGATGAATATATAAAGAAAATATGGTATATATATATATATGTATATATATATATATACGTGTGTGTGTGTGTGTGTGTGTGTGTACACACTGGAGTATTATTCAGCAATCAAAAAGAATGAAATCTTGCCATCTGCAACAATGTGGACAGAACTAGAGTGTATTATGATAAGCAAAATAAGTTAGTCAGAAAAAGACAAATATCATATGACTTCACTCATATGTGGAATTTAAGATACAAAACAGATGAACATATGGGAAGGGAAGCAAAAATAATATAAAAGCAGGAAGGCGGACAAAACATAAGAGACTCTTAAATATAAGGAACAAACTTAGGGTTGCTGGAGGGATTGTGGGTGGGGGAATGGGCTAAATGGGTAAGGGGCATTAAGGAAAACACTTGTTGGGGTGAGCACTGGGTGTAATATGTAGGGGACAAATCACTGGATTTTACACCTAAAATCATTCTGGCACTATATGCTAGCTAACTTGGATGTAAATTTAAATTTTTTAAAAATTTATTAAATAAATAAAGTAATGTTCATAAAGATACTTAAAGGACTTAAGAAAACAATGGAAGTCCTTAGTGAGACACTCAACAAAGAGATAGAAAATGTATTTAAAACATCAGGGATGAAAAACTCAATAACTGAAATTAAAAATATATTAGAGGGAATAAATAGAACACCAAATGAAGCAGAATGGGTTAGTGACCTGGAGGAGAAAGAAAAGGAAAGCAATCAAGCTAAACAATAGAAAGAAAAAATAATAATAATAAATGATGATAGATTAAGGGAACTCAGTGATACCATTAAGAATAATAACATTCACTTTTTGGTTATTCCAGAAGGAGAAGACAGAGGGAATGTATTTGAAGAAATAATAGCTGAAAATTTCCTAAATTGGGGGAAGAAAACAGACATTCAGATTCAAAAGCAGAGAAAGCCACCAACAAAATTAACACAAGAAGGTCCACACCAAGACACATAGTAATTACTATGTTTTAATTAAAACAGCAAAAAGTACTGATAAATAGAGAAGTTTAAAAGCAGCATGAGAAAAAAAAAAAAAAACAGTTACATACAAGGGACACACCCTAACGCTATCACTTGATTTTTCAGCAGAAACTTAGCAGGCTAGAAATGAGTGGCATGACATATTCAAAGTGCTGGAAGAAAAAAATCTGCAACCAAGACTACTCCATACAGCAAGGCAATCATTCAGAGTAAAAGGAGAGATAAAGAGCTTCTAAGACAAACACAAGTAAAAGAAAGGAATCTATCACCACTAAACCAGCTTTATAAGAAATATTAAAGGGGGGCAGAGTGCCTGGGTGGCTCAGTCGGTTAAGCATCTGACTTTGGCTCAGCTCAGGATCTCACAGTTCTTGGGTTCGAGCCCCGCGTCAGGCTCTGTGCTGACAGAGACTGGAGCCTGTCAGATTCTGTGTCTCTCTCTCTGTCTCTCTGACCCTCCCCTGCTCACGTTGTCTCTCTCTCTCTCTCAAAAATAAATAATAAAAAACATTAAAAAAATAAATAAAACCAAAGAAATGTTAAAGGGGACTCTGAGTGGAGAGGAACGATCATAAGCAGGTATGAGAAAACTAGGAAGCACAAGTGGTAAAAAAAAAAAAAAAAAAAGGATATCTCTAAAAAATCAGTTAAGGGATTCCCAAAATAAAATTATGTGATGTATGTTACCATATACCTAGAATATGGAAGGGATTAAAAACTTAGTGCTTTTAAAATGGGTTCAAATTTAAGTGACCATCAACTTAATATAGGCTGTCATATGCATGCTATATAGAAACCTAATGGTAACCACAAAGCAAACACTGGTAATAGATATGCAAAAATAAAAAGAAAGGAATCCAAGTAGAGCACTAAAGAAAGCCAGCAAACAGTGATAGAAAAGAGCAAGAGAAGAAAAGGATAGAGAAGAACTCCAAAAACAAACACAAAATAAGTAACAAAATGGCAACAAGTACAATAGTAACTTTGAATGTAAATAGGCTAATACGCCAATCAAAATCATAGGATGGTGGAATGGATAAGAAACAAGACCCTTTTATACGCTGCCCAGGAAAGACTAACTTCAAACTAAAGACACATGCAGATTGAAAGTGATAGGCTGGAAAAACATTTATCATACAAAAGGAAGTGAAAAGAAAGCCAGGTTAGCAATACTTATTTCAGACAAAACAGTCTTTATTTTAAAGACTGTAACAAGAGACAAAGAAAGATACTACATATTCATAAAGAGAACAGTTAAATAAGATATAACGATTATATATATTTATGGACACAACACAGAAGCACCCTAATATACAAAGCAGCTAATAACAAACATAATAGAAGTAACTGATGGTAGTACAAAAATAGTAGGGGATTTTTTAACACTCCACTGACATCAATGGATAGTTCATCCAAACAGAAATTCAACAAGGAAACAGTGGTTTTAAATGACACATTGGACCAGCTGGATACAACTGATATATTCAGAACTTTCTATCCTAAAACAGTGGACTATACATTCTTTTCAAGTGCACATGGAACATTCTTCAGAATAGATCACACATGAGGCCACAAAACAAGTCAGAACAAATTAAAAAAGATCAGGGGCGTCTGGATGGTTCAGTCAGTTAAATGTCTAACTTCTGCTAGGGTCATGATCTCATGGTTTGTGAGTTTGAGCCCCATGTCAGGCTCTGTGCTGACAGCTCAGAGCTTGGAGCCTGATTCAGCTTCTGTGTCTCCCTCTCTCTCTGCCCCTCCCCTGCTTGTGCTCTCTTCCTTTCAAAAATAAATAAACATTAAAAAATTTTTTAAAAAGATCAAAATCATATCATGCATCTTTTCCTACTACAATGGTAGGAAACTACAAATGAACCACAAGAAAAAAATCTGGAAAGAACATAAATACATAGAAGTTAAATAACATGCTACTAAATAGTGAATGGGTCAACCAAGAAATCAGAGAGAAAATCCAAAAACATATGGAGACAAATGAAAGTGAAAACACAGTGGTCCAAAATCTTTGGGATGCAAGAAAAGGTGTCCTAGGATGAAAGTTTATAGCAATACAGGTCTATCTCCAGAAGCAAGAAAAATCTTGTAAAACAACCTAAATCTACACCTAAAGGAACTAGAAAAAGAAAAATAAACACAATCCAAAGACAGCGTTAAGGAAGGAAATAATAAAGATTAGAGTAGAATGAAATAGAAACTAAAAATACAATGGAACAGAACAATGAAACCAGGAGCTAGTTCTCTGAAGAGATCAACAAAATACACCATTACCCAGATTAAAAAAAAAAACAAAGGACTCAAATAAACATAATCAGAAATGAAAGAAGAGAAATAACAATCAACATCACAGAAATACAAAGAATTGTAAGAGAATAATATGAAAAATTATATGCCAACAAACTGAACAACCTGGAAGAAATGGATAAATTTCTAGAAACATACAACCTCCCAAATTGAATAAGAAAGAAATAGACCATTTGAGCAGACCAGATTACCAGCAATGAAGTTGAGTTAGTAATCAAAACATTCCCAACAAACAAAACTCTAAGACTAGATGGCTTCACAGATGAGTTCTACTATATATTTATATATATTTATATAGTTCTAAAAAATAGAAGAGAAAGAAGGGAAGCTTCCAAATTCATTCATTATGCCAGCATTACCCTGATACCCAAACCAAATAAAGACACTAGGTGGCTCAGTCAGTTAAGCCTCCAATTTCAGCCCTAGTTGTGATCTCGCAGTTTGTGAGTTTGAGCCCTGCATCAGGCTCTGTGCTGACAGCTCAGAAAATGGAGCCTGCTTTGCATTCTGTGTCTCCCTCTCTCCCTCTGTCCCACTCACACTCTGTCTCTCTCAAAAATAAAAGATACAACATTAAAAAAATTAAAGACACTATAAAAAAAGAGAACTATAGGTTGATATCTCTGATGAACATAGATGCAAAAATCCTCAACAAATATTAGCACACCATATCCAAGAACACATTAAAAAATCATTCACCATGATCAAATGTGATTTATTTTGGGGATGCAAGGGTGGTTCAGTATTTGCAAATCAATCAGTGTGATATATCATATCAACAAGAGAAAGGATAAAAACCCATATGATCATTTCAATAGATGATGAAAAGGCATTTGACTAACTCAAGATCCATTCAGGATAAAAATCCTCAACAAAATAGGTTTAAAGGGAACTTCCACGTAATAGAGGCCATAAATGAAAAACCCGCAAAAAACATCATACTCAATAGTGAAAAACTAAGAGTGTTTCCCCCTGAGGTCAGGAATAAGACAAGGATGCCCATTCTCAACAGTTTTACTCAACATGATATTGGAAGTCCTAGCCACAGCAATCAGACAATAAAGGAAATTAAAGGCATCCAAATTCGTAAGGAAGAAGTAAAGCTTTCACTATTGCAGATGACATAATACTATATATAGAAAATCCTAAAGACTCCACCAAAAATCTACTAGAACTGATAAATGAATTCGGTAAAGCCACAGGATACAAAATTATTGTGCAGAAATCTGTTGCATTTTTATATCCTAATAATGAAACAACAGAAAAGAGAAATTAAGAAAATAATCCCATTTACAATTGCACCAAAAATAATCAAATACCTAGGAATTACTTAACTAAGGAGGTGAAAGACCTATACTCTGAAAACTATAAAACACTGATGAAAGATGACACAAACAAATGGAAAGATATTCCATACTCATGGATTGGGAAAATCAATATTATTAAAATGTCCATGCTACCCAAAGGAATCTACAGATTTAATGCAATCCCATCAAAATATCAAAAGCATTTTTCACAGAGCTAGAACAAATAATCCTAAAATTTGTATCTAACTGCAAAAGACCTGGACAGCCAAAGCAATCTTGAAAAAGAACAGGGGGTCCTGGATGGCTCAGTTGGTTAAGCACCCAACTCCTGAATTTAGATCAGGTGATGATTTCTCAGTTAATGAATTCAAGCGCCACGTTGGTCTCCGTGCTATAAGTGCAAAGCCTGCTTGGGGTTCTCTCTCTCCCCCTCTCTCTGCCCCTCCCCAACTCTCTCTCTTTCTCTCTCTCTCCCTCTCAAAATAAGTAAACAAACTTAAAAAAGAAAAAGAAAAAGAAGAACAAAACTGGAGGTGTCAAAATACCTGATATCAAACTATACTATAGATCAATGGAACACAACAGAGAACCCAGAAATAAACCCACAATTATATGTTCAACTAATCTTCAACAAAGAAGGCAAGAATATGCAATGGAGAAAAACATAGACTCTTCAACAAATGGTGTTGGGAAAACTAGACAACTACATTCTGAACAATGAAACTGGACCACTTACAGAAATAAAATAAAACTCAAAATGGATTAAATATCTAAATGTGAGACCTGAAACTATAAAAATCCTAGAAGAGAGCACAGACAGTAATTCCTCTGACATTGGCTATAACAACATTTTTCAAGATATGTCTCCGGAGGCAAGGGAAACAAAAGAAAAAATAAATTATTGGGACTTATATCAAAATAAAAAGCTTCTGCACAGCAAAAGAAACAATCAACAAAATTAAAAGACAATCTACTGAATGGGAGAAGATATTTGCCAATGACATATCAGATAAAGAGTTAGTGCAAAGTATATGAAGAATTGATACAACTCAAAACCAAAAATACCAAATAATCCAATTAAAAATGGGCAGAAGACATACAGATGGCCAGAGAAACAGCAAAAGATGTTCAACATCATTAGTCATCAGGAAAATGCAAATCAAAACCACAATGGGATATCACCTCACACCTGTCAGAATGGCTAAAATCAAAAATACAAGAAACAACAAATGTGGACAAGGATATAGAGAAAAAGGAACATTTGTGCATGGTTGTTACGAATGCAAACTGGTTCAGCCACTGTGGAAAACAGTAGGGAGTTTCCTCAAAAAGTGAAAAATAGAATTATCATATGATCCAATAATTCCATCACTGGGTATTTACTCAAAAAATATGAAAACACTAATTTCAAAGGATATATGCACTCTTATTTTTTTGTAGCATATTTATAATAGCCAATATATGGAAGCAGCCCAAGTGTCCACTGATGAATGGATGAAGAAGATGTAAGATACATATATATGAATGGAATATTACTCACCCATAAAAAAGAATGAAATCTTTCTATTTGAAACAATATGGATGGATCTAGAGGATATAATGCTAAGCAAAATAAGTCAGTCAGAGAAAAATAAATACCATATGATTTTATTCATATGTAGAATTTAAGAAATAAAACAAATGAACACAGAAAAAAGACACAAACAAAGCAAACAAAAAACACTCTTAACTATAGAGAACAAACTGATGGTTCCCAGAGGGGAGGGTGGGCCAATGGGTAAAATAGATAATGGGGATTAAGAGTACAGTTATCATGATGAGCACTGAGTAATGTACAGAATTCTTGAATCACTAAATGATATACCTAAAACTAATATAATACTGTTCATTAATTATACTAGAATTTTTTTAAAGTTAAAAAGTAAAAAGAGAGGAGGAGGAGATTAGGTGATAGACATGACCCAGGGAGAGAGTGGCCATCTGCAAGCCAAGATGATAGGCTGCAGAAGAAACTAGCTCTGTTGATAAACTGACCTCAGGTTTGAAGCCTTCAGAATTATTAGAAAAATAAATTTCAGTTGTTTAAGCTCCCCAGCCCTGTTATGACATCCCCAGCAAACTAATATAGTGTGTGACCTTGGGCAATAGTTATTTAAGTATATATACTCCTTCTAGAAGCTGATTTTATATATTTACGACTCAGGGAATGTTAAACCTACTAAAAATTATGCCAGGGCCCCCGGGTGACTCAGTCAGTTAAGCCACCAATTTCAGCTCAGGTCTTGATCTTGCGTTAATGGATTTGAGCCCCGCATTGGGTTCTGTGATAGAGCCTGCTTTGAATCCTCTGCCTCCTCTCTCTGCCCCCCGCTCCCTGCTCATGCTCTCTCTCTCAAAACTAAATATAAAAAAAAAATTTAATTATGCCATGTTTTGTACATACACATATGTAGACACACACATTTTTGTCATGCTTTAAAAACATTCACAACTTACAAAGTCATCCGAATGATTTTGAAACCCTCAAAACATAACATTTATATCAAATATCACCAGACATTTTTTTAAACAGTCACTATCATTTATACAAGTAAATAGACAAATTCAATATTCTATATCATTGGATAGAGTAGCAAATAGGAATACTTTTCCCAATTTTAATTCCATACCACATAGTTAAGGGGGGAAGTGAGGATGCATGAAAACATATAGAATATTCTTTTCTTGGTATAACCTGAGATCAGTTATACATAGCCCATTGGTCAGCTAAAGCTTATGGATATTTTGAGGTGGGTCCCCTAAAGTTAAGTGCCTGTTTGCATTCAGCCCGGTGGTCACTGTGGGCCCTTTTACCCTACTCAGGTTTCCATTGCTTAAGCCTGCTGCCTAAACCTGCTACGTTAACCATGCGGTAAAACTCCATCATGGTGAATTGCACAATTTTTAGTCAAAATAAAATGCTAGAAAGAAATTCAATATTAGCATTCACATATTGTTCTCATAAAACCTAGAGATGAAACAGCCACGATAGATATACATTGAAGAACAAGAAAAATGAAATTAAAAAGGAAAGAGCCTTTCCCTTCTATCCCAACCCAACTTCTTACAAATCCAGGACACTGCCTGTGGAATAAGTGCTCTGTGAATTCAGATGCATTTTCCTAGGGGAGTTGTTGAAATATGAGAGAAATAAGAAAGCAAAAATGTAGGAATGCTTATTAGTTGAGGTTCTTGACAAAAGAATTCAAGAACTACATAGGGGTGTGACCTTACAGCTATGAAGCAAACAGCACACAAACAAGCTATTTTGACAATGTGTAACAAAGTCCAAGAAAAAACATTTATAAAGTAGCAATTCAGAGTACAGAGCCAGCAGAGGACTGTGGCCCATTAGCAAGGGCAGAGAAATATCTTTGTTACAACATACATGAGAAAACAGTTTTTGTAATAGCTTTCTTATAATTACACATTTAATTATAAATTCTTTCTTACCTGACTGAGGCCTGCCTGGCCTGTCCACTCCCACTGGGTACCACCAGCACCCACCAGTTGGGTGTGAAAAACACCAAGAACATTTGTAGAAAACAGATGAGTGCATATGGCTGTAGGCAGTTCTTTATTCTCAGAGGAACTAGCTTGTTCTCACAGAAAGGTTTAGAAAAGGAACTAAAGGAACCACTCTTGTTCAAACAAAGCAAAAACATCAGCATTTCCCTTTTGCGTGCACAACTGGAAACAACATGCTTCAGTCTCCTTGATTATAAAAAGCCAGTAAATGAGTAGAATGTCTATAGTTTTCTGCTACCAACTGTGAATGATTTTCATTAGATTTCATAGTTAATGAACTGAGTTACTGCAGATTAGGGAGAGGGAAAGTTATTTTAGTTTCACATACACACAAAAGGCTAAAATTCAACTAACTTGGTCATGGATGGTACTAAAAGGCTTTCAAAAACAAAAAGTCCCCTGATCACTAAACAGAGTTTCACCTATGAAGATAATAGTTTTATAGATAAAACAAAAGCAAAATTTAAGCAACGAGCAGATAAATTTTTATCAAAGACACAACCTGAGTTGCTTCGACCATCAACATTTACCTTTTTGTCCCTCTCCAAATCAGATACTGGGTAATTTCCCCTAAGGCATATTACAAGGCATGCAGTTTTTCAGGAAAAACCACTCTACTAAGTTCAAAATTAGAAAATGTCCTTCCTGATTCCTTTATTTACTTTTCTGACTTGTTTCACTTAATCTCATCACTGACCTTAAGGACAAGTCTGGTATAGTTACTAATGGGCAGGTGTCCTTCATTAGACCCGGCATGCTAGTTACAAGGGAAGCAAGAGAACATTCAGCAAAAGAATATAGGCAATCAGTCCTGAACACGGTTCCTTAGAATCTGCTTCAGGCAAGCTACTGGATGCAAGCAGAAGTCTAAGCTGCCCAAACACTAAAACGCATTAGGTCTCAAAGGGTAGGCTGATGTCCTAATACCCAAGTGTGGAGTAGTCAAAATTGCGATATAGCTGTCTCAGGGCCTGGCTTGCCCCAGTGGTTAGACTTATAATATCTGACAGAGAAGTGGCATCTTCTTCAGGCAATCACCTGAAGAATCACCAATACCTATGAATATTAGATACTCATATATATGGGATTATTATTCCTTTAGACTCAGTTTTAAGTATTAGATATTCACATTTATTAGTTTTGTTCATCTCTGTGAAGGTTTTGAAAATGATTGAGTAGCAGGGTGTTCAAGTTTAAAATTTTGGTAGGCAGCTTGAATATGGCTAGTCTATGCCTCTAACTAAGGGCAGATCAATAGGCTTCTAAATTAAATGAAAATAGTGACTTTCCTCTATAAGTGCTAAAGAGTTGGACTAGGACTCAAAGTTACTAGACTAGGACTCAAAGTCACTAGACTAGCAATAAAGCATTGTCATTGTGGAGGTCACCCCAAAGCTACTAGGTAAGCCTCACTCTCAACACAGCACAATACTTAAAAAAGAGAAAGTTCTAATAATACTCTATGATTACTTTTTATTTTTCTCTAAAATGGATGAAAATGCTTCTATTTTATTATTTCAGTGTGTGTGTGTGTGTGTGTGTGTGTGCGTGTGTGTGTGTGTGTGTGTGTGTGTGTGTGTGGTAACTGGAGAAAATTGAGCCCAGCAAGGTAACAGAGATTTAATTAGGAGTAATTTCTTCATTCCCAAACTATTCTGCATGATGTCTAAGCAACTAGACACTTTTGTTAAAACCAGTGATTGAGATCAGGGAGGCCAAACAACAAACAATTTTCCACTTTCAACCAGTCACAGGCTTTTGCTTGAAAAAGCTACCAGCACATCAGATCAATAATCTCATATGCAAAGTGGTACAAGTCACAAGGTGCAATTTCAAAATTTCCTCTAAAGACACGCCACTGAGCAGCAAAATTTACAAATTCTCTGCTGCTAAAAGACAAGCAAAATTATGTTTTCTTCTATGTGACATCAGACAGAAATCACTGAAACTCAAAATAAGACATTGGGTCTGTGAGGTAACCGGATTATCTTAATTGTTTAAAACAAATGTTCTTCTATTGCAGTACAGAAGCAAAATAGGATTGTTGCAGCTGCATGTTCATTGGCTAATATGCAGCTCCTTGGAGATGTTATGTGAATATGCAATAATTTTAAAATTAGAAAGGTTTACAATCTTTTGCTGGAGAAGAAAAAAGGGACAACATTATCTATGTATCTTCTCTACCGTACCAATTCAGCTCTCAGATACATTTTAAATTTTATTCAAAATTGCTTTTCATAACATTTCTATGTGTAGCAATTCTATATAATATAAAGATAAAATGAATAAAAATTCTAGGTAATAATATACTAATGAGATTTAAAGCTAGAAACAATCAAAACTATTTCCTATTAAACACATCAAACCTTTTGTTAATATCACACTTGTGCTCATTGGAATGCTACACAGGCTATTCTACCAAATTCTCCTATCAATATACAAGTCACCTCCAGTTTGGTAAACATGATCTTTCCCAGTTATTCTGCAGGAACTAAATGTTCAATCTGTGAAAAGATTTCACAATATTTAAGCAGATGTTTCAACATCTGCTTCTTAGTAAGCAAGCAAACTGCGAGCAAGACCTTCAGAGAGGTGCCCCGTGTGGAATCAGTTTCCATCATGTGACATTGCTTATTCTGTGTTGAGCACTGCATTATGCATGTTGAAGGGTAAGCTCATAGGCCTGAAGGAGCTCAAAGGTGAAATGTGCAATGATCACAATAACTGTTTAGGGCAATGACAATGCTGTATTCAAGGCAGACTGCAGGTATGAGCATGACTTGGTAAACAGGAAGCAAAAGATTTTAGTACAGACTAAGCAGACTACACTCAGTGATCAGGATCAAGCACAGTAGAGGAAGGAAAGCTGGCTTCCTTGGAGACAGCCTGAGAGCTCCTTGCCAGTCCCCAAGGAGCTGGTTGATGTAATGGTGCTATAACCTTCAGGTTGCTGAGCTGCAGAGAATAGCCCAAGGGGCCCTTGGCAAAGATGATGTTGCTTTCATCTATCTGGTCTCATGTGGAAACACATTAAATGTGGAATCAGAACTGAAATGGTTGCCTGCATAGGAACCAGACAAACTGAGTTTTGTTATCAGCTAGGCCCTGTGAGATAGGATAATGATACCTTTCATGGGGCCTTTGGGAAGACTCTGGGAAAGAGCTGTGGACTGGCATTTGGGAGCATAGCCTCGCATCCTTCCCATGGTCATTTAAAGCCTCCTAAGTGATCTTCCTGCTTCCAGTCTATCATCTTTTCAACTCATCCTTCAGGAATTAGTTTTTCAAGGTTACATCTATTCTTTTAATACAAAAGCAATGCATGTCTATAATAGAAAAGATGTTAAATATAAAAAAGTAAAAAAAGCCAAAATCACTCATAATCTTACTTTCATTTTTTGATGGATATGAAATAACAAGTGAAACCCCTCCTTTCCTTCTCTCCTGCTTCTTCAGCCCCCACCTGCATAGCCACCATCAAGATATCATTTTATATTCTTCCAGGCTTCATTTTATGATTGTAAGGACATACATTATTGTTGGCTTTTCTCCCCAAATGAAAACAGAATCAGTCTATGAGTATGGTTTTGCAATGTGCTTTTTATTTTACTTGTAATAAGTACTTTTCCAAGTCAGTACATAGGAATCTACTACTCTCTTTTCCTCTGCTATATGAATTTCCTTTAATGAATATTCTGTAGTCGGTTCAACCATTTTCTTATTGATTGACTCCCTCAGTTTTTGGTTAGTAAACAACACTGCAATGAGCATCCTTGGACATACCTGTTTATATATATAATTAAGTAAGTATTTCTGTGGACTAAACCCCCTACAAGTGGAATTCCTCATGAAATTGCTGGGTCAAAGGTCACATTTGGCCTTACAAAAAGCTATACCCACATTCACCACCCTTGACACAAGAGTGCCAATTTTTTCTTACCAAGGGTAGATGTTATGAATCTTTTGAGATGTTGCCCATCAATTGGGCTAATAATATAGCTAGTTATTGCTTAATTTTCATTTATTTAACAATTATTGAAATGGATAATTTTTCTATGAGTTTATTGGACACTTTTATTCCCTCTTTCATTAACTTCCTGTTTGTAATCTTTGCTGATTTTCTGTTTGGCTAGTTGTCTTTTTCTTCTTCTATTTATTAGTAGAATATTAGTAAAATATTCCGGACACTCATCTTTTGTCTTTACATATATTTTTTCCCAGTCTCTCATTTGTCTTTTAATTTTATTTTTATCTTTTCAAATAAAAGGTTTTTATCTTACTTTTAATACACTGACTTTTTCCCTGCAATTTGTAGGTTTTGTATTATGCTGAGAAAGTCTTTTCTTATCCTACAATTATAAGCCTGTTTTATTCTTTTTATTCAGGCATTTAGTTGTGGGTTTCTTTTTTTAATGTCTAGATCTTTAATCTATTTGGAATTTACTTTTGTGAAAAGTATGGTATAGATATCTCACTAGATTGCCAAGTATTTTAACATCATTTGAAATAATCCTTTTACCTATCATTTCTGAAATTTCACAATTGTTATTATAGTAAATTCCCAGGTGTGTTAGTAGATGTTTTTAATACAGAAATAGTGAGTGTATGTGTGTACATATGCTGCCGATATGTGTGTGTGTGTGTGTGTCTGTGACTGTGTATCTGTGTTTTAATGTCTGTAGGCAAGTTTTCTGTATTACAGACCTCATCCAAAGGTAGCAAATGTCTGTGTCCATAGGGCATTAAACAGTAAGTGTAATTATGGTCAAGAAACTGAATTATGGGGCACCAGGTGGCTCAATCAGTTGAGCGTCCAACTTTGGCTCAGGTCATGATCTCGCAGTTCGAGTTCATGAGTTTTAGCCCCACATCAAGCTCACTTGCTGCTGTCAGCATGGAGCCCACTTCAGATCCCCTGTCCCCCTCTATCCTCCCCTACCCCACTCACTCTCTCTCTCAAAAATAAACATTTTTTTAAAATTCTGAGTTATTTATAAAAATGACACTATTCAAAAGCATACATATACATAATGCTTTTAAACTAGTTCTCTCAAAATATTGCAAAATATTCAGTTTAAGTTAAAGTGTAAAACAGTACTGCAGAAAGTATTCCTTTTCTCAGTTTTATCTCACAGTCTGGTTGAAAAAAATGCTTTTTTAAAGAGCAGACAATTTTCTGACATTTCTTTAAGCTGAGAGTAAATTATTGCTACTACATTTTACAGTTCATGTCATGACATAGCTTCAATTAGGAAACAATTTATTCTGTCCAGTGAGACAGAATAAATGGCTCACAGTGGCAGTCCATTTTGCCATTGCCAGGTCTCTAGTTCAACAGAAATAGAATTTTTTCACAGATGGGTAGTTATCAAGAGACCAAGTCTCTGGAATCTTCCCTCAGAGTCTGCATTTTTAAAAATCTTTGTTTCAATACAAAAGAAAAGATATTTATACTAAGCCCATTCTTATCAGCACCAAATTATAGAAAAGAAACCTTTAAAAAATATCATACTTAATAACCCAGACAGGGCTAGCATGAAGGAGATCATCAGTGAGGAGCTACAGAAGGTACAAAGTACTAACAAACACTACCACTTCTTCAGATCCACTGAATGCTCATTCCACTGTTGCTAAAGCCAGATAATCTAGAAGGAGAGGAGGCATGGAGACAGAGTGGCAAAGAGGTTTTCCCAACTCCTCCATCCCTGCAGCATAAACATCTTCACAAGGAGCATGAATGGAAATGTATACAAACCACTGAATTATTAATGTTCTTCACACTATGAAGTTAGGTGATAAATTTTTCCTTAAATTAGTTTGACATGAAGATGTGGATTTTGTCACTGGACTAACCTGCCTTTTTAGCTACTGAAGAATGTACAGGCAAAGGTCATACATAGTAGAATACAGTTTGAGGAAAGGTCTGCCACACTGTTCTTAAAGAATGTAACATCAGTCAAAATCAGCAAACATCTCTCCCACACCCATAAAAAGATACAGATTAAATGCTCCCAAGTGAGTTATTAGTATCTGTCTGCACATCTGAGCATCTGCTTCTTGAAATTGATAGAGATAATTAAGCCAGGCATAATTTGCATCTTGGGTATATAATTATTCTTTATCTTAGCCAAGGACGAAAACCATGCCATTATTATTAAAATTGTTTTTCTTGTCCTTTTAGGACTGTACTGGCTATCCTGCTTTGTGCTCATGTCTACATGTAATTGTCATAATCCCTCCACACAAAGGCAAGGACTATGTTTTACTCATTTTTATATCCCTCACATATCCCATACTTCTTCTGATTTCTTTTTATAATGTATTGCCCTGTAAGTAGCAGGTGTTCAGTAAACACAAAGGGTGAATTATATGAAGCATCAAATGTTTTCTAGAATAGTATGATCTAGGTGGTCCCATGGTCCAATATGATTCATAGAAAAGTCAGTACTCATTTCAAAATATATATTCACTGTAAGGTTTAAAGATATAGTCATCAGATACTTAAAAACCACTTTTCAGAAAAACAGAGTTTGTAGATATACATTGTGAATCACTTAAGTCTCATATTCTTTTGGATTGAGAACAACTCCTGCATTACATACCAAAAGAAGGAATGCATGTCTAACTCCTTAAACACTTACCTTACTAGTTCTGCCACATATTAAGGATTTAATAAATTATTTATTAGATGTGTTCTTATTCATAATTGTTTAAATGCTCCTCAGAATTAAGCTGGCAGCAACACTTCAAACACCGCAAAGACAATTGAAAAAATTAAGCAGGTCAATCAGTCTGATATAGATACTGGGGTGGCCCATCCTGGAACCAGTTTCATGGTTCCAAGGCTTCCTTGTACTGTCAGCAGGGTTCAAGAGAGAATTTCCAGGAATGAGGTTGACAAGGTTTGAAAAGAATATGGGCTTAACAAAAGGGCTGAGTTAGAAGCATAACATCCATTCTGTAGGTGAAATTAGAGTACAGAAAAGGAAATCCTAGCATGAATTTTGTTATAAGCCATGGGCAAACATAATAACGGGCTTGGGGGTCAGAATGATGGTTGAGGGAGTGCTTCATAGGGACTTGCTACTCAATTTAGACTCATTCCAGACCCTACTATCAGCTACGTTTGAGCCCAGTGATATGCTTTTGCCTTGGACAGGATGCATTCAGAGGCTGGGCAGGAGAGGAGACTGCTGCCGAAAATATCCTCTTTACCTGTAGCTGAATGGGGTTGGAATAGGTAGAAACGGACCAAGACATTAAATTCATTAGTGGATCAGTGTTCTGTCTGTACTATCACATCATACATAGTGACTATCTTCTCAGAATAACTTAATGTTGTGTAAGCACAACTCTAATATGCTCTTTTAAAAATATTTATTTTGAGGTGTGCCTTGACAGCTTAGTTGGTTGAACGTCCTACTCTTGATTTCAGCTCAGATCATGATCCCAGGGTCATGGGATCGAGCCTCACATTGAGCTCTGCACTGAGCATAGAGCCTGCTTAAGATTCTCTCTCCCTCTGCCCCTCTCCCCTGCTTGTGCCCTCATAACTGAGTACCATAAACCAGGATTTGGAACAAAGATCCTGGAATTGGGAATCAAAAATTAATATCATGGTAAAACACCCAAGGTCAAGTCCCGCAACTTTAATCGGGATATCCAGCAGGATGAAGAGAGTGTTAACAGTTAGAGGAAAAGTTGGGAAAGGCAAAAGTAGACTCAGAGCCTAAAATGGAGTGAAAGTCCAAGCAAGCATTTATAATAACATGATTTCTAGATCAGAATACCAGGACAACATACTAATGCCAGTGTTCCATTAAGAAGGTCTTTGGATTCTCATTAATTACAAAGGATTCTAAGACTAAGGATTCCAGGTAAGAGACAGCTGAGAGGCAGGGGCAGGACAACCGATTACTATCCTCTTATCAAACATAGGCTAGCTAGTCAGCTCTGAAACATTCTACATAGTTAATGCACTTGAAATTTCAAAACAAAACAAAACAAAACAAAACAAAAAACCAGCTCCAAAGCATTTTATGAAAGCACATTTAAAAAGCATTTAGTAGGGGCACCTGGGTGGCTCAGTCGGTTAATTGTCCAACTTCGGCTCAGGTCATGATCTCATGGTTTGTGAGTTCAAGCCCCACATCAGGCTCTATATAGATAGCACAGAGCCTGAAGCCTACTTCGAATTCTGTGTCTCTGTCTCTCTCTCTCTGCCCTCCCCTGCTCACATTCTGTCTCTCTCTCTCTCTCAAAAATAAACATTAAAAAATAGTAATAATAAAAAGGATTTAGTAAAATCTTGTTTCTATCTAACCCAATCTCATCTGCCATCACTCTGCAACACGAGTCCACTATACTCACATCTCCCAAACAAGCCTGTGTCCTCCTACCTGTACATGTTTTGCTAGCTCTTCCCACAGTCCAATAATACCATCTATCATACCCCCATTTACCCAGGCATTCCCCATCCAATAAGACCAACTCAAATCCCACATCTCTCATGAGGTCTTTTTTATTCATCCCAACTTGAAATGACTTCTCACTGCTCTGAACTCTCATATCAGTCATTGGACCCTTCACATACATTGTCTTGCAATATTAATTTTTTTCCTGTTCCTATAATTAACTAGTTTGCTAGCTCTTTGAGGAGGCAGTGACTGTTATCTTATTACCTCTGAATCCCTATTGTACATTAAAGTACTCAACTAATATTTACCGAGTGGAACTTGAAGTCAGAGGCTTTGTCATAGAATATGTATCTCTGTATCTCTCCAGCCCCAGCATAAGCTACACAATCCAAAATGGTACCCAGTACTGGTTCTGATTGGTTAAAATACCCAAACACATGTTTAATTTTCTTTCTTTTTTCCTCTTCTTTTTTGTCTTCTGTTTTTCTTTTCTTTTTTTTTAATCAGTACATTTCATCTTTTCCAAAGCAAAATTTTATTGTAGATTTTGGAAATTCGCTAACAAATGTAATTAGACCAAAACTACAAAACTACAGAGGAAAAAGTACAAATCACATTCTATTGTTATTATTTCCTTATTTTCCAAGTCATATATAATTATTTAAAATTAGAAATTAGAGAAATACAAACAGGAAACAAATATATATGTATAGTTTGTTTGTTTTCTTTACCTTATAACCCTACTACCCAGAAATAGCCACTATTAGTTTTCTGGTGCCTAATCTTCTCTTAAGAGAATACTTTATGCTGCCTATATCCTATATCCCTAGGCCATTCTAAATAAAATTACCCTACCCACACCCTTCTACCAAATGAAACTTACCACCCCAGTCCATCACCCCAGCTTCAGGTAGATATCTCCGTAAAGGAAATAATCAACAGGTTGTACAGAAACAACTCTAGTCCAACAAAATAAGTAAGAAGTAATAGGCTCCATCTTGAGAATTTAAACTAAAAACTATTAGCAATAGGATCTGAAACCAAAAGGTCATGAATTGGAGAAACCATACTGTGCTATGAGCAAATTAAATTTACAAGGAGCAGATATAATGAGTATGCCAATTGAAAGTGAAGCAGAAAGAAGCTGGGAGGCACAGTGTGGCTGAGTCAAGTTCAAGGGGAATATTGGAGGGAAGGCTCTGAACTCTGATCACCCAGAGTCTTCTTAAACCCTCTAGCTCCAGACTTTATGACATCAGCTATATAATGAATGGCTTGGACTTCTGGGTTACCTGGATATTTCCTTTAAAATTTCTTGTGCAGCCCATCAATGAGATCTCTTTTCTTAGGCTAACTTGGATATTTTAAGAACAAAGAGTTTTCCTGGTTTTTTTCAGAAGTATATATATACACACATATGTGTGTGTGTGTATACATATACTTTTTAAAACATAATATATATGCTATTTAAAGTCTACTCTTGACCCAGTGATATGCTATTGACATTAATATTGATATGCATCTTACTTAAAAATGGCTTCATGACAGTTTGTTGTGTCATAATCTGTTTAACCTGTACTCTATTACTGGATATCGGATATTGTTTCCAATTTTGCCCTGATATAAATTATTCCTCAGTTGGTACTTTTGGCAAATATTGTGTTTTCCAGTGATAGGAATTTCCTGTTCATACAATATAACCTACTATTAGGGTCATCAGAACTATATTCTTGAAGTTCTATGCTGTCAAATACTGATAAAAATAAGCAAGTTACAGTTTGGAAACAATATTATTGCAACTGAATTCTATAAGCACTATTCTAAGACAGGGATTCTTAAGGTGAGAATTCAGGAATAGGCTTCAGAAGATCTATGATCCCTAAAGTTATATACAAACATTTGTGTTCATATATATATTTGCATCTTTCCTTAAGCAGGTCCATAGCTTTAACAAATTATCAATATATGCATATAGTCAACAATAATTATATAAATTCAAGTTAAATTAACATAATGCATCTAATATACTCAGGATTATGCCTGACACATATTAAACTTGAAATAAATATTAATATAATTAATAATAACTATGCAAACCAGATATTCTATTGCCTTCTATAATTCTTAAATTACTATTCCCAGATGACAATCATTAAAAATATATCCACTAAAATGGTGGATATGAAGTCAACATGAAACAAATCCACTGAAGTGGTAATTTTTTAAATGTTTTTTAATTTGAGAAGAGAGATAGAGAGCGAGTGGGGGAAGGGCAGAGAAGAGAGGGAGTTAGAGAATCCCATGTAGGCTCAGCACTGTCAGTGCAGAGCCGGATGTAGGACTCGAACTCACAAACTGTGAGGTCATGCCCTGAGCCGAAATAAAGAGTTGAACACTTAACCGATTGAGTTTACTGGCACCCAAAATGGTGATATTTATACATCCACAAATTAAACAAAACTTGCTGACCTATGCCTAGATACATATTATGCATTCATATTACTTGTGAAAAGAAAGCAGTTTATTTTCTACTTGATAAAGTAGCTGATAGGTCAACTATCAAGTAATGTAAATAATGTTGATTTTCTCACCTATTTGAAGTTTATCAAATAAAGTTGTCAGTGTATTATTTTCTTTAGAACAACTTTATTAGTTTGCTTATCATCTTTTCCCTCAAGAGAGAAGATATGCTACCAAGATAAAATAATCACCTACAAAAATTTTGATTTTTTTAAAATATAGTATGAGTTTCAATCACTTGAAAAAAATTCATCAATATACATATCTAGCTTCACATACCATTTTTAATGATAATATTGATCATAACTTTTCCTGAAACTGAGTAATAGTTTCTGTTTGATGAACATACTAGTAGATTACTTACTTTTGAAATATTTTTACATATTTTAGTAATGTGTGGCCCACAATTTCATTCTGAATTATTGTTATAACCAAAAATGTACACCAATTCACAGAGAAAATGAAATCCCTTCTTAGAGCTCTTGGGACAGCCTATTTACCTTGTCAAGTTTCCCTAGTAAGAAATGTTATGGAAATGTTTCATTAATGACTATATGCTGACCACGAAGGGGAGAGGCACATTGTAACATTTCCTTCTCAAAATGTAAGTGAAGAACCCAAAACTAATCTCAGCTCCCTAACCAACAAATTATATGAATATCTACTTCACAGATTTAATTATTAAATGAAACATATACATAAATCGGTTAGCCCAGTATTTGGCACATAAGTGTTCAGTGTTTTTGTATCTGAATTTGAATTTTCACCCTAAGGAAACAGCATTGCTTTTGGTTCAGCTTAACACCTATGAAAACTCCAAAAAATTTGTGACAGACTTTCCTGAGGTAAGTTCTATTTATAAACTCCTTAGAAAAAGATGGGAAAAAATATCAATTCCCCCAAAAAAGTAGAAATGAATTTCTACTCACACCCACCCACTGTATTGCAGAAAAATGGCATAAAGAGAATCCCCAAAATGATCAATTTTGTGTTGTTTCTAACATAATCTAAGTTTGGATACAATAGATCAATTTATTTAGGTTAACCAGCTGGTGTTGAGAAATAAAAAGTGAGGTGAATATCATCTTAGTTTTAAATAAAAGAAGAAAAAGTATTTTTAAATAATCTAGTAGAACAAACAGAAAAGAGACCTGATTTTGAGGAATGAGATTAATGAGCTCTATTAACCAGACAGAGAGGAGTATTGGCAACTGGGTATTGGAGCTGGCTCATACTTGCTTGTAAGAGCCAATTGTTAAATTTTCAGGAATTTTGCAAGCTAATTGTTAAAGGTAGCCAGTATTAAAAATTAAATTACATATAATTTTAATTAAATAAGTTATAGTAAATTAAAAATAAATACTCAAATACTTTACACTTATTTTACTAAATTTTAGTATTATCTATTCTCTTGGGATCATTTCTGTCTATTATATCTATGTGGTAGAAATGCTACACAATTGCATAGTATTGTGCATCTCTTCCTAACTCCACATGCAGTGGTGATCTCTTGGTAGCTTAAAATCAGCCATGATGGAATATTTCCACCATAGAAATAAGCAAGTATCACAAATTAGGGCTTTTTATTCTTCTTTTCTTTTTCTTTTTTTTTCCTTCAAAGAACGAGATATTAAACATTTGTTAGCACAACACTGAGCACTGGTCTCTGTTACGCTTTCAGGAAGACATAAATCTTGACCAACTCCTGGCTTTGGGAAAGACATAGATCTTTATATCTTTGTTGGAAGACAATTCTCCATGAGTCTCTCATGACTCCAAACCTCTTATGCAACTAGGTACTGGCCATCGTTCATTCTGAATTACCTTTTCAAGGGTTTTTAAGGATTTTTGTACAGCAAACAGCCTTGAAAGTTATAGATACGCTTGTTGCACATTATTTTTTAAAAAATTGAAGTTCCCTAAGTTCAGAGTGACTCTCCTGCTGTGAAGACATCTATGTGCCCATGTGTGTTGTACACAGTACACTTAGAAGCAAAGGGAACAGATACAAACATGCTGATGCTCAGACTGCTTGCTATGCTATATTCATGTTACTCTCCCTCCCAGGGCTCTGTGTCATCTGCCAGCCTCCATCAAACCGTGGCAGGCTCACTTGTTTGCTCACAGAAAGGTACTATCTTGGGTCCTTCAGAGTTCTTGCTAAATTATACCTGAAAGAGTAATCTAATGGTTTAGGATAGCCAACAAAAAGGGTAAAAAGGACTATGGGACTACAAAGAGACTTTTTTCCCTTTATACTTCAATGTGTTCTTTTTCTTAAATGCAGCTTCAAGGATTTTAGGTGCTATATACTTCCCTAGCCCCTTTTCTACTTGTCAGAAGCTTCATAGTCTCTCAATTCCAAACTAGATCCCTTCTGTTTCTCTTCCATGGCACAAGCCAAAAGTCTATGAAAAGGTCTCTTGAAAAAGAGAATGACAGAGAAATATTAAGACATAGAAAAAATAATAGCTTAGAAGGAAAGAGCAATACATTTCTTTTTCAACAGTGAAAATTAAGTTTAAGATGTTAGTGAAAAGTTTAAAATTCCAAAGGCTGTTAGAAAAATAAGGGTAAAAAAATTTAACCTATTTTACAGAAATGGCAGCTGATAGAATAATAAACAGAGTCACCTAGGGAAAAAGGTGTCTAATGATTCTAAGAACATATGACTATAATACATTTATTACTATGATGATGATGATGATACTATCCCCATAGGAATATCTATGTTCTTAAACATACAAAATCTTATTTTGTAGAGGATCATGATACTTTGGAAGGAGTGCCCTCTTAGCCAGTCTGAAGATCTATGAAGTCATCTTCCTCTTTAGTTACTCTGATGGGTTCTGGGCACTAGAAGCCACTGTGAGAGTCACCAGAATGAAGATTTGTGAAAGTCAAATTCTGTATCACCAAAGCAATGCCTGATTGTGGTGGCACACGCTTAGAGCCTTGTCAGCACTGTTTATGAAATGTTGTACCTATTCTCAAAGAAATGGGCAACAGCATTAACAGGCTACCACCCTTAATAGTATATTCTAGTGTAAAATCTCTTTAGTTTACCATTTTTTGAGTGAGTGGCTATGTCTTATTTCTCAGAAACAAATGACAAAGTCATCACAATAGAAAAATAATCCATTATACACCACACATGAACTTAAAGTAGACATTATTTTTCTAAATCACACTCTTTGAGCTTTTTACCATTTACAGATGTGCAAGCTTTAGAATTAATTAGCACTTAAAATTCACAGCAAATTTTTCATCATCTAAAAATAGTCAAGAATAGCAGGAAAATAATTGTTGTCAAACAAGAGGACTTTTTTATACAGACATGTTGATTGGTAGTTGATTTTATCAACATGTTTTTTCTTCCTTGTATCTCATTAAACTGAACTCAAAATACAGTATGTTAAATTTAACCAGAATATGTTGCCCATATTTCACCATATAACACCCACTTACAGGATAGAATTGAGGCACATTAATAGTACAACCCATGTTTCTTCTAACTCTGTCCCCCAAATCACAATTTTAAGATCTCCAGATTCCCTCAAAATCCCTCCAATTTTACCTGGGAATTGGATTTTTATGCAGGATCTAGCCTTTATGATGCTAAATTTTCATGATGCTAAATGTAGAGAGATTTCTGGAAACTTCTATGTGCCAAAGCCATGCTGTGTTCCTTCCAGAAAAGGGTGAATGCACCTCTTCTTTTTGACTTTGTGCCTAGAGACCAAAGTAGAGATGCTTGTTGCCCTCCTGTATTAGAATTGTGGACACTTCTATTCTCAACTCCTGTTTTCTGTCAGGCATATATGGCACTGGACCAGAGCTGAGAGGCTGACAAAGTGAGACACATACTATTGAGGCTCCCTTTGATGCCTGAGGCATCTGTTAAGCCAAAGCTTTCCTGCTTGACTTTTCCTTTTTAGGCATGAGTTCTTTCCCAGGAGGCTTCATTTAGTCCTGTAAATACACCATTGGCAGGCCCATCCTCCACTCCCACCCCCTTCACACCCCCAGCCAGCCAGACAGACATGTTTGAATCCTAGCAGAAAACACAGCTTAGACTCTAGTAAGGTTCCTCCAGTATGACCAAAAAAAAGTACAAATGTAAAAGTTGACAGCCATCCTTAATTATTGTTATACATCCAATGTAAGATAAAAGACTAAAAATGGTACTGTCATTTGAGACCATAGAAGATAACATGAATGTTTTATAATCAGCTGGAGAAATTTCTTTGCTTCTGTTATTTAGCGTGTCATGGTAAGGCATACTTACCTATCTATAGATGTGTGCTTAAAAGATGGAACTCAAGAGAGGATTGCTATATATAATGCAAAAATCCAAATCACCTAATATTAGAGACCAGTACTAACACATAATGGTCTAATATTCAAACAGAAATGGAGTGAACTGTTTTGAATGGCACAAATATTTACTGTTCCTTTTTCTTCTTTCTTTGTATCACCAGATATCAAAAGTTGACTTTCCTCCAAAACTGGATGGCTTTATGCTAACAATATTTTTTTTCTCTAGTACATTCTGTATGTCTCTTTATTTCTAGAAATTTATCATCATTCTGCTAGAAAAAATCATATTGAAGGCTGTGTAATTTGAGACTTTTTGATATGTGCTTTGTCCCATTGATAATGGGAAAACCTACAAAGATTTAACTGTATATTCCAAGCTAAAATAATTTATAATCTTATAAATAGATACAACACATGAGAAAATTCAAATTCATTCTTTTTTAAAGTATTTATTTATTTATTTATTTATTTATTTTGAGAGAGAGAGAGAGAGAGAGACAGAAGCAGGAGAGGAGCAGAGATAGAGAGAGAGAATCTTAAGCAGGCTCTGCACTGTCAGCACAGAGCTGGAGTGGAACTTGAACTCACAAACTATGAGACAATGACCTAAGCCAAAATCAAGAGTCAGACGCTTAACCAATTGAGGCACCCAGGTGCCCCTCAAATCCATTCTTGATACAAATTTCAGCAATATAAGTAGAGAGCTTCCAAACTGCTAAGTGATATCTATGAAAAACCTACAGCAAATACCATACTTAATGGTGAAAGAGAGAAAGCTCTCTCCTTACAATCATGATCAAGGGAAGTGTGTCCACTCTCAGCACTTCTACCCAAAATTATATTGAAGATCCCAGCCAGTGCAAAAGGACAAGAAAGGGATATTTACAATCCTCTATATTGGAAAAGAAAAACTACCTTTATTCAGAGATGACAACCACTTAGGTAGAAAATCACATGGCATCTACAGAAAAAAAAGTTATTAAAGGGAATGATTTCGGCAAGGTTGTAGATACAAGATTGACATAGAAAAATCACTTTTATTTCTATACTCCAGCAAAAAACTATCAGAAATTAAAATTGAAAGGACAATACCATTTTGAACAGCATAAATATAAGAAATATTTAGGGATAAATCTGGCAAAAGATGTACAAGACTTATACATTGAAAACTATAGAACACAGCCAGAGAAATTAAGAAAGACCTAAATAAATTGAGAGATTTACCATGTTCAAAGGTGGAAAAACTCAATATTGTTAGGATGTCTGCTTTCCCCAGATTGATCTATAGATTCAACACAATTCCAGTAAAAAAAAAAAAGGGAGATTTTGTGTAGAAATTGACAAAGTTCTAATGTTTCACCTGGAAACATCAAAGAACTTAGAATAGTCAGAATAACTGAAAAAGTTGGAGGACTGATGATACCATATTTTAATACTTACGTTAAAGCTACAGTCATCAAGACCGTGATATATGGATGTGAATATACAAATAGATCAATAGTGCAGAATAGAAATTTCCAAGGCAAGCCTACACATATAGGAGCATGGGACTTTTTAAAATAGAGGTGCTCAATCATTTCAATAAGAAAGGGCAGTCTTTTCAATAAATGGTGTTAGAATCCTTGGATCAATATATAAAAAAAACTAAACTTCAATCCATTTCTCATACTATGTATACAAATTACTTAATGTTTTTGTTTTAACTCCAGTGTAGTTAACATACATTAATTTCAGCTGTACAATATAATGATTCAATAGTTCCGTATATTGCTGAGTGTTCATCAAGGTATGTATACTCTTAGTCCCCTTCACCTATTTCACCCATCCCTTCACCCACCTTCCCTCTGGTAACCATCTGCTCTCTACAGTTAAGAGTCTGTTTTAAGTGTTGTCTATTTTTTCCCCTTTGGTGTTTTATTTCTTAAATTCCACACGTGAGTGAAATTATACGGTATTTGTCTTTCTCTGACTGGCTTATTTCACTTTACATTATACTCCCTAGACCCATCCATGTTGTTGCAAATGATGTTTCTTTCTTTTTTATGGCTGAATAATGTTCCACTGTGGATATATGCCATATCTTCTTTATTCATCTATCAATAGGCATTTGGGCTTCCATAGTTTGGCTATTGTAAATAATGCTGCAATAAACATGATGAGATATCACTTTACACGTGTCAGAATGGCTAAAATAAAAAACTCAAGAAACAAGTGTTGGTGAGGGTGTGGAGAAAAAGGAACCCTCATGCACTGTCAGTGGGGATGCAAACTGGTGCAGCCACTGTGGAAGACAGTACAGAAGTTCCTGAAAAAATTAAAAATAGAATACCATATGCTTCAGTAATTCCACTACTGAGTATTTACCCAAAGAAAACAAAAACATTAATTCAAAGGGATATATGCACCCTTATATTTCTTGAAACAAATTACTTTTAAAGCACCAAAGACCTAAATATAAAATCTACAGCTATAAAACATCTAGACAAAAGCATAGGAAATAGGGTTAGGCAAAGATTTGTTAGCTACACCACCAAAAACACAATTAATAGTAGAAAAAAATGATAAATTGACTTTGTCAAATTTTTTAACTTCTTCTTTTAGAAAGGCACTGCTAAGAGAGAAAAAAAGCCTCATACTTGAAGAAAACAAAGAATGTATTTTTTAAACCCTCAAAATTCAATAGTAAAAAAAACCCAAATAATATAATCATTTTAAATTGAGAAGAATATTTGAACAGATACTTCACTAAAGAAGATACATATATAGCAAATAAGAGTATAAGAAAATCCTCAACATCTTTAGTCATTAGGGAATGGAGATTGAAACCACAATGAGATGCCACTACACAGCTATTAAAATGGGTAAAGTTATGTCAGGCAGAAAAAAAGATACCATATGTTTGCACATATAGGTGGATTAGGAGGAAGTTAATGGAGGACAAAGTGGGAGAAGAAGAGGAAAAATAGGTGGGGAGAGGGAGGGAGGCAAACCATAAGAGACTCTTGAATGCTGAGAACCAACTGAGGGCTGAGGGGGGTGGGAGAGAGGGGAAGGGAGGTGATGGGCATGGAGGAGGGCACTTGTGGGGATGAGCACTGGGTGTTATATGGAAACCAACTTGACAATAAACTATAAAAAAAAAAAAGAGAGAAGATTAAATTAAAACTAAAAAAAAATGGGTAAAGTTAAGAAGGCTTACTATACCACTAATGTAACATTGTGTGTCAACTATACTTAAATATTGCAACCACATGGATAGAGCTAGAGTGTATTACACTAAGTGAAATAAGTTAGAGAAAGACAAATACCATACGATTTCACTCATATGGAATTTAAGAAATCAAACAGATGAATATAGGGTAAAAAAGAGAGAGAGGCAAACCATAAAACAATAGAGAACAAACTGAGGTTTGCTGGAGGGGAGGTGGGTGAGGGTGGCCTAAATGGATGAGGGGCATTAAGGAGGGCATTTGTTTTGATGAGCACTGGGTGTCATATGTATGTGATGAATCACTAAATTCTATACTTGAAACTAATATTACATTACATGTTAGCTAACTTAAATTTAAATTAAAAACTTGAAACTAACTAAATAATAAAAAATTTTGTAAAGTGATGAAAAACTTAATAAAAGAAGATTATACCATCCATTGGCAAGAATATGGATTACCTATAACTCTTACCCACTGCAAATAGGAATGTAAAATAGTAAAATGCTTTGGGGAAAAGTTGGCAGTTTTTGAAAAGTTAAGCATAGATCTAGAATATGATCCCTTCTAGATCTAATACCTAAATATTTGCCTACAGAAATGAAAGTACATGTCTATACAAAGATTTATATAAGAATTTTCATAGTGGCCTTAGTGTAATGGCCTAAACTTGAAACAACCCAAATATCTAATAATAGGTAAGTAGATAAGTGAATTGTTGTACATACATGTAATGGAATATTACTTGGCATACAAGTGAACTACTGATACATACGTAACATAGATGAATCCAAAATAATTATGCTAGACAAAAAAAGAGTACATACAACGCAGTTCCTTTAATGTTACATTTGAAACATGCAAACTGGTGACAGAAAATAGATCAGAGATTTCTTAGGGATAGGGAGTAGGGAAGACAGGAAGAAATGAGGATTACAAAAACCTTTTGGGTGTGATGGATGTGCTCATTATCATGATTATGGTGATGGTTTCAGAGGTTAATACATAAGCCAAAACACCATTTTATACTCTAAATAAATACAGTTTATTATGTCAATTATACTTCCATAATGCTGTTAAAAACAAAACAAAATATAAACCACACTCTTCCCAGACTATGAAACGGAAATAGCACTTGCAGTTTCAAACCTGGCACCAGTATTCAGAATTACTAACATTCATATCAACTTCCTAACTTTTAAAAAGTCTGCAAAGCCTGAAATAAACGGAGATTTGGAATTACAATACTTGGTCACTGATAGTCTTATTTTGCACCATAGTTAAATAGTAAAATGTTAAATTATTACTCTCTTGGAAGCAGTAAAATCTTAAATTACTACTCTTTAAAACTTGAAAGTGTCCAATCAATTTGAGAAGGACTATATATAGGGATCCTGGAGTAAGAGTCCACCTTCCCTGAAGTTTTAGTTTAAACACATAGTACACAGTGCATTTCAGTGAGCTGCATTAGTAACCCCGACCTCTGAAGGTGTTAACTAACCATTAAGTACCTAGCATTCTAGCTTGTCAGTGGGGAAAGAAATCCATTGCCTTAACAATGGAAAGATAACACTTTTATCTCATCTATATTTGAGATTGTTTTCTGTACTTCGTTCAATGTCTACTACGTATGCTAGACATACTAGAGTGATTAATAAGGTCTCTGTCTCAAGGTCACTGTTTAATATTATCTTGATATCAACAAATAATGCTATAGTGTCATGAATATAATTTATCAGACATATTGCTAAAGAATAAGATACAACCATATAATTACGTAAATAAGTGCTGTGACTTTACAGGGAATATGGCTTTTTGCCCATGGAAGAATAAAGATTAATAGATTATGATTTTTATTTGTGAACACCCTATGAGTCAGGTACTGTGATACAAAAGAAATCATCAAGCACAGTGCATGGCTGGTACAAAGAAAGAGGGAATATACAGTACTCCGTAGCAAATTATCTATTCACTAGGTTTCAATTACCTTTAATTTGAATTTATTTTTGCCAAATATGAAGATTATTGTTTCCGTATAGACTTTCTCTTGACATCTGTAGAATGTTTTCATGTTGGTTTATTATGTTGGTGATAGACTTCAACTTTTATTTCAAGGCTTTTTTTTTTCTCCAAGTTCTAGAATCAAGATTAACTGCCTGTCTCATCATTTCTCATCATTCACACAGACCTGTCCTAGTTTATGGTCACCAAACTTAAATAAGCAAATTCAACTAATGGGTGTAGTGCAAGTATAAGGAGTAATTAGGTAAGCACTTCCTTATAAGTTTGTAAACTTTCATAATAACCCTTACTCCTATTAACAAGCCATTATATTTTTGCACTTACTCCTTCTTCTGAAATTAATTTAAGTTCTAAATGTTCTGGCCACAACACAGAGCAAAAACTAGAAAGGGAAGTTAAGCTGGATACAGTAAATTTGAATGGACTTACATCCAGGTATATTGCTAAACTATGAAAACTAAATCACTATTCAGTCCTACATTGGTCTCTTTCACTAGAAGTGACAAAAATTGGATTCAACTAATACAGACTGGAAATAATTAAGTATTGTATTTCTGGTGAATATGCCCAAGTTTAATTCAAAGGGATTTAGTGAAATTCTTGAGAAGTCTCAGCTCATTCCATAATTTCAAATTTTCCAACAAATAATATTAAAAGAAAGCACAATAGAAAAACTATATTCCAAGTTTAGTAATACAAAATAAGATTATTTTGAAGACAGATTAGTTGAGCTAGCAATTAGATTAGCAGACTCATCAAAAGCTTTCAAAGAGTTTGTCTCCCTTCTCTCCTTCTTAGTCAACATTCATTACAGCAAACACAAGGATACTGTGAAAACTTATGTACCATCAACAACCAAGTTAAGTCAATACAGACTAACTTAGCTTGCTAGAAAACATTCTTCCTATAAACAGACATCAAATCGGCTTTAATTTTGTTTCCAACTTGCAATAAACTAAATGCATGTTGCTGCTCTATGGACTTTAATCATATGATTATAATATTGTAATTAAGCAAATTTCATGATATTGAAATGAATGAACAAGAATAACTGAAATGTGAGACTCCTTTGGGAATTTCTAGAATGCACACACTAAAATCAGCAAGAGAAATGAAAACAAAATCTAGTTATAAGGATTCCATTCTCTTTCTAGATATGTTTCACTAAGAATACAGCGATGCTAGTTTTTATCTATTTCCAAAATAAAGATAAAATGTTCTAAACAGGAATTGATCTGTGCAGGGTTGCATAGAGAATTACAAACAGTACATTTATTTCTCCTCCAGTGTTCTCTGTCCTCTTAATTACATACTTCAATTGCCTTAACATTGCTTCTCTTGGGAATTTTCCATTAGTTGATCAATCTGACCATTAGGATATTTTCTCTGATAGAATATTGCACTTGTGCTCTCATTTGCTATTTTCCCCCCATTAGTGCTAATTAGGTCTCATTGGATCAGAGAGAATAATACTGTGCCATCTTGGCATTCTCTCTCAAATGCTGTACACATGATGCAAGGCTTTATTTATTATGCATTGAATACTTTTAAACTGTCCTGAATAATTCTGTCTGAGATTGTAATTATGTTGACTGTCCTTTGAAAGTTCTTGACACCTCTGATCTTTTTAAAGTTAAGGTATTTAAAATTTTCTATAATTTTTAGGGGAAAAAAAAAGTTGGCTTCCACTTCAATGACTCCTGATTGCAGCCAGAGAAGAAAGAAAGAAAGAAAGAAAGAAAGAAAGAAAGAAAGAAAGAAAGAAAGAGAGAAAGAAAGAGAGAAAGAAAGAAAGAAAAGGAAAAGTGGAAGAAAGAAAGAAAGAAAGAAAGAAAGAAAGAAAGAAAGAAAGAAAGAAAGAGAAAGAAAGAAAGAAGAAAGGTTGGTCTTTTGCTCAAACTACCTTTGACATTCAATAAATACTGGTTAATTGATAATTACAATCACTGATAGATAATGGAGGGAAGAAATACAAATAGGATTAAAATATCATACTTCCATAGGACTTAATGTGTGACATGGCTTGCCATATAATTTAAGTAGCTGTGAGGATCCACGTTTGAATTCTTCTAATAATTACTAAATGACAATTCAGTGCATATAAAAATAAGTAAGGGGGCTATTTTAGGTTAAAAGAGGGGGAAAAGATCTAACAATTAAATACAGTGTGAGAAACTACTTTGAATCCTGTTCTAAACAATTCAACGATAGGAGCACTTGGGTGGCTCAGTCAGTGAAGCCTCCAATTCTTTTGGCTCAGGCCATGATCTTACCATCATGAGATTGAGGCTGGCCTCCATCTCCATCCTGAGCATGGAACAGCTTAAGATTCATTCCCTCTGCCCCTAACTCACTTGTGCATGTGCGTGCTCTCTCACTCAAAAAATAAAAATAAGAAATGAAATAAACAAACCAACTGTAAAAAGACATTTCTGAGACAATTGGGGCAATTTGATTACGGACTGGGTATTACATGATAGCAATGAATCATTGTCAATTTGTGAAGTATGATAATGGCACTGTGATTGTGTAATAAAGTTTCTATAATTTTATTGACATATACTAAGTTAGGAATAAAATTTTATGCTGTCTGAGATTTGCTCTAAGGTATTTTAGCCACAAAAAAAGAAACATGGGAAAATGAAGCAAATAAAGGAAAACTCTGATAATTCTTGGCTATACTAGATGACCCATATATGGAGTTTCTTTATTCCATTTTCTACTTTTGTATGTGTTTAAAATCTTCATAATATAAAAGCATTTTAGATAATACAAAAGTAATATATATTCCATATGTAAAATACAAATAATGCAAGACATATATAAGTCAAAAATGCAAAAGTCCTCCCTCACCATCCCCCACAGGAGGAAGCCACTATTAAATTTGGTGTGTATATCAGTATGGACATTTCTATTTACACATATACGTATATAGATATACTTAATTTTTTCACCAAAATGGTTTTTTCAACCTTTCTTTTATTAAAACTATATCTTGGGCATTTTTTCATTTTGGTAAATTCAGATTTCTTCTGAATCAGAAATTCCATTGGATGTTTTGCATGGAGTTTTACAATTCCATATGGATGAATATTTTGTCAGTTTCAAATTTTTAACTCTTAGCAAATTTACAGGGAACTTCTTTGTGCATGCCTCTTTGTACATTTGTATGATCACATCTATAGGATAAAGTTTTAGAATTAGAATTGAGAGGCAGTCTAAATTAGTTTAGAAGGGTGTGGGACATTCCAGTTAGACTCCCTGGGTCCTAACCTCAGAGCTGTCACTGATAATCTGAGTGATTTTACACATCTGTTTAACTCTCTGAATGTCAGGTTTTTCTTCTACAAATAGGATTAATGATAATTGTATTCATTTCATACATTATGAGAATAAATAATACATAAAAAGTTTTTAGAACAGCTTTGAAATAATAAGAAATATATATTGGTCTTTTCCTCATTTCTGCTAATATTTGGTCTTTAATTTCACTTCCTGACACAGAGCTCCTAAAATCCTTGTAACTTCCTAAATGATAGAAGTGTCTGAACCAGAACTCTTAAATCCCTCACCCTTATATCTCTTCATCTGTATCCTTTATTACATACTTTATAATAAAGTAGTAAATAGGAAACCCCTGGGTGACTCAGTCAGTTGAGCATCTGACTCTTGATTTCGGCTCAGGTCATGATCCCAGGGTTGTGGGATCAAATCCCACATCAGGCCCTGTTCGAGCATGGAGTCTGCTTAAGATTCTCTCTCTCTCCTCCTCTGCCCCTGCCCCTCTCCCCTGCTCATGTGCTCTCTCTCTCAAATAAAAAATAAATGCTAATAAATTGGTAAATGTATTTCCCGGAGTTCTTTGAGAGAGTCTAGCAAATTATTGAACCTAAGGAGGAGGTCATGGGAACTTTTCCATTTACAGCTCGTCAGTCAGAGGTAGAGGTGACAACCTGGGACTTGCTAAGATGTCTAAAGTAGGGAGAGTTCCTTTAAAGTGGGACTAAGCCCTTTCCTTGAAGGATCTGACACTAACTCCAGGTAGTGTCCAAACTGAATTAAATTGTATGACACCCAGCTGTTGTCAGAGAAATGTTTGGTATGGGAAAAAACCCAAACACCTGGTTACAGAAGTTTTCTGTGTGACGTAGTGAGTAGGAAAAAAACAGCTTTCCTTTAGTTGGTAGAGCATTTTTTTTCCTCCCTATAAAACAGCTCATGACACATGCAGGAAGTGCTGAGTAAATGTCAGTTATCATTATTGTTAATGTAGATTTGGTTCATTTACATTCCAACCAATAGTAAGAAACTTAACTTTTTAATCTGATGGAGGAAAATCATTTCCTTGTTTCAATTTCCATTTTAATATGAATTGAGGGTGAACATTTGTTTACAGATGTCCTTGCCACATTTATATTATTTCTGTGAAATAATAATCAATATTCTCAGCCCATTTTCCCATTCAGATAAAACTCAGTGATGGCACATCCCAGAGAGACAAACAGCCATATACAAGTTCTGATCAGACCTGAATTTCCAGAAAAGAGAATCTGCATACTTTAGTTTCACCATGACCTAAAGAAATTCTAGAGGACATCTATTTCCAGCTACATATCAGACTGACATTCTCACCAAGAAGCTGGACAAATTCTCCTTTAAAAAAAAAAAAGTTTATTTCTTTATTTTGAGAGAGAGGGAGAACACGGGAGGGGCAGAGAGAGGGAGAAAGACAATCCCAAGCAGGCTCTGTGCTGTCAGCATGGAACCCAACATGGGCCTCAGTTTCAAAAACAGTGAGATCGTGACCTGAGCTGAGCGCTTAACTGACTGGACCACACAGACACTCTGACAAAATCTTATTTTAAAAAAATCAGCTATTTGGGGGCGCCTGGGTGGCTCAGTTAGGTGAGTGTCCAAATTTGGCTCAGGTCTTGATCTCGCAGTTCATGAGTTTGAGCCCCGGGTTCAGCTCTGTGCTGACATTTCAGAGCCTGCAACTGCTTCAGATTCTATGTCTCCCTCTCTATCTGCCCCTTCTCCACTTGTGTTCTGTCTCTTTCTCTCTTTCAAAAATAAATAAACATTTTTTCTAAAAAAAAGAATAAAAAATCATCTATTTCATGGGGCACTTGGGTGGCCTAGTTGGTTAAGTGTCCAATTCTTGGTTTCCGCTCAGGTCATTTCCTCACAGTTTCGAGTGTTCAAGCCCCACATCCGGCTCCATGTTGACAGTGCAGAGCCAGTTTGGGATTCTCTGTCTCCCTCTCTCTCTGCACCTCCCTCACTTTTGCTGTCTCTGTCTCTCTCAAAAATAAATAAATAAACTTAAAAAAAATCACCTATTTGAAGCCACTACAGAGCAATGCAGATAGCCAATACTTAAAGGACCAACATCACAGAGAAGAGATGCCACATAGAAGAGAAGTTCATAGAGATGCTCAAAATTCTTCTAAATTTGTCCCTTGAGAAATTTGCCAATACTTAAGCACTACAGGGCTTAGTGGCCAAGCAGAGCATTAACTTTCAAGCTCAGAGCATTCAACATGTTCACAAGGATGAAAAGATAAAAACTGATGCCCAATAACCACTAAGGTGAACATTTTAACTTTGCATTTTACCCCAGAAAGGCAATGTCCTGGGACTGAGCCAAACAAAAATATGCTGAACCTTACATGGACTGATATTCCATCACAAATCATCTTAATGCTTGATTAAATCAATGAAATTTATCCTTACATAAACAGTCTATTAATAAAAAAGTAAATCTTCTCTGAAAAGAATATAGTATCATCCAAATATCTATAATTTTTTGTGCCTAATATCCAGCAATTCAACAGTTACTAGCCATGCCAGACAGGACCAAGTTACCAACAACTAACAGCCAAAACAAAAACAAAGTTGACAACGGAAATGGATTTACAGATAGTCAAATAGTGGAATTATCAGCTACAGCAAAAAAATGAAAAACATCTCCTTCAAATAAACAATAATAATACTGACATTGATGTATTATTAATGTTGAAATAAAATAATTGTCAAGCTATAATTCTATACCCCCCAAAAGTGAAGAAGTTTTGCAAGGTGAAAAAGTTCTACAGATGTGTTGCATGATAATGTGAATATACTTAACATTACTGAACTACACATTTAAAAATGACTAATATGGCAAATTTTATATTGTATATTTTATCACAAATTTTTTAAGTGAAGAAAGAGGAAAAAAATGCAGTAGAAGAAGAAGGTGATTTTTCTGGTATAAAAATTGTATCTTAATAAAGGTGTTTTTTAAAAAATATGAAGAATAAATACACTTTGAAACAAAAATTAAGAGAATTCATCGTTTTCAGACCAGTATTAAAAGGAATATTAAACTTATTTCTTCAGACACAAAAAAATAATCCCAGGTAGAAACACAGAAATGCAAGACAAAATGAAAAGAAAGAAACTATAAATAATTATAATGGCAGAAAATAATAATAATATTTCAAGGGGGAGGGCTTAAAATACATATATATGGAAATAAAAGAAACAAGGCAGAGGTGTATTATATGGAGTGAAAGTGTTGTAATGTACTGACATTGTTAGGTATTGATGAAAGTACTAAGTTTTATAGACTCTAAGTTTGTAGACTGTATGCTGTAATGTTGATGGTAACCATGAGAAAATATTATGAAATAATGCATCAATAATACTTAGAGGAGAAAATAGATTGATAAAAATATTTCATCAATTTGAAAGAGGCAAGAAAGAGAAAGAAAGAAAAAAATAGAGAGACAAATAGGAAACAAATAAGATGATAGATTTAAAACCAAAAATATCAACAATTTTGATGAAATTCTCTAATTAAAAAGATGATCAGACTGAATTAGAAAATAAAACTCTACCACATATTTCTTATAAGAGACACCTTAAACACAAGATAGGTTAAAAACAAAATATTGGGAACAAGTATACAATGCAAAAAACATAACAAAATAAAAAGCTGCTAGAGCTAACTAATATTAGGGGAAAAAAACAATATTAGAGGTAGCAAATATTTTATAAAGATAAAAGGGTCAATCCATGAAATTGACTTAATGATTATTAAAATGTGTGTGCTTCTTCTTTTTTTATTTTATTTTTTTAATGTTTTCTTTCTTTTTTTTTTTTTTTACAAATAGTTTATTGTCAAATTAGTTTCCACATAACACCCAGTGCTCATCCCCACAAGTGCCCTCCTCCATGCCCATCCCTCCTCCCCCCCACATCCATCAGTCCTCAGTTTTTGTCAGCATTCAAGAGTCTCTCATGGTTTGCCTCTCTCCCTTTCCCCCACTATTTCCGCCCTTCTTCTCCCCCTTGTTCCTCCGTCAAGTTCCTCCTAATCCTCCTATACGTGCAAACATATGGTATTTGTCCTTCTCTGCCTGACTTATTTCGCTCAGCATAACACCCTCAAGGTCCATCTATGTTGCTACACGTGGCCAGATTTCATTGTTTCTCATTGCCATGTAGTATTCCATGGTATAGATAAACCACATCTTCTTGATCCATTCATCTGTTGATGGACACTTAGGCTCTTTCCATGTTTTAGCTATTGTGGAGAGTGCTGCTATGAACATTGGGGTACATGTGCTCCTATGCTTCAGCATTTCTGTATCCCTTGGGCAAATTCCTAGCAGTGCTATTGCTGGGTCCTAGGGGAGTTCTATTGTTAGTTTCCTGAGGAACCTCCACACTGTTTTCCAGAGGGGCTGTACCAGTTTACATTCCCACCAACAGTGTAGGAGGGTGCCCGTTTCTCCACATCCTCACCAGCATCTAGAGTTCTCTGATTTGTTCATTTTAGCCACTCTGACTGGCGTGAGGTGGTATCTCAGTGTGGTTTTGATTTGTAAACCTCCGCTCGGCGCATAGAAAAAATGTGTGTGCTTCTAATAACATAGCCTCAAAAGAAGCAGAAATTGACAGAATCAATGAAAAAATGGATGCATCACAACTAGATTTGAGGATTTGAATGCATCTCTCTCAATAAAGGAAAGAACAAGCAAGAAAAAAACCATCAGATTTAGAAGATTTTAACAATATGATTAATGAGCCTAATTTAACTGCTATATACAATACAATTGTATGCATATTTTTTCAAATGCACATAAACCACTTGCCAAAATTAATGAAGCACTAGACCATAAATCAGGTCTCAACAAATTTCAAAGGATTTAAATCATTAATCTTATGAAATAAGGCTAGAAATCAGTAATTTAAAAAATAACAAGAAAAGGCACACATGTTTGATAAAAAGCAGTTCACTTCTAAATAACCCATTGGTCAAAGAATCACTCACAATAAAATCTTGGAATTGGAACTGAAAATATGACATAAATCTGTAAGATGCAGTTAAAACTGAGCTCAAAGTGAAAGTTTGAGCCTTGAATGCTGATATTAGGGAAACAAGGGGCTACAATTCAATGATCAGTAAATAAACACACAGTTTTAATTTGTGCACTTTTCAGTATGTATGCTCTACTTAAATTTAGTTAAGTTTACTTAAGAACTTTTTTTTTTTTTTAAAGAAAATCCTTTTAAATAAAGGTCCAGTCTCTGTTTCTACAAATACTCAGAGGATCTCTCCATCTGTCAATGTGTTTGATACACCGCTCAGTTCTAGCCCCACCTTAGCATGTGCACATGCTAAATTCTATGCACATCTCAATCTCCCAGGGTTTTGGGGGAGAGGGGTTGCTGCTTTTTTTTTTTCCATTTCCCATTTGATCTAAGATCAGGTTAGCCTCTTTAGAACCACTCTGCAGTAGAAAAGAATACTCAAACACTTCATAGTTCAGACTCAATGTTCCAGAAACAGTCAGACACAAGTCTGTGAGCTGATAGAAAAAAACAGCTACTCTGCAGATATTCACCTCATCACACCCATTCTGCAAGAAATATCTGTTTGGCATATGCACTATCACACTAGCCTCAAAACAAGGCTAGCTAAGTATGAAATTACATAAGCAATATCTTCAAAAAGTTTCTGACCTCTTTTCATAAAATAATAAAATGTATGGTTAAACATCAATACTTGAATGTTCAAAATTATTAACTGTAATCTCCCATTATTGACATGACTACTGTACTTTATTCCTAAAACTAAATATTGTTTTGAGAAAACAATGAATTTAGAATTTTCATTCTAAAATTTAAGAACTATTTCACTGAAAGAATTTTTATAATGTATTTATGAATTTTCATTTAAAAAATTCCTCTGAGTGTGGGTGTGTATTATAAAGGTATTCAAATTTATTCTTTCATGAATAGAATTAGATTATCTGCGAGCACTAATTGGAAAGACTTAATTGAAAACACTGGATTAACATATTATCAATATAACTCCCAGGCACCCTAAATATTCCAGAACATAACTTTCCTTGCTTTACTTTATTTTTTAATGTTTATGTATTTATTTTGAGAAAAAGAGAGACAGCATGTAAGTGAGCAAGTAGTGGCAGAGAGAAAGGGAGAAAGAGAATCCTGCACAGGATCCGTGCTCAGTGCAAACACCAACATGGGGCTTGATTTCATGATGGTGAGATCGCTTTCTTTTAAAACACTAGTGTGACACTGGTCTATTTATATAGTTTTGTTACATAAAATGTAGGAAATTACTTCTTTATTAAAGTTAATAAGTTCATTATGAATAGTGTTCCACTTAGAGAAATATTAGAAATAATACTCTTGATAAATCTGAAGTCAATGTTCCCTACCAAGTGTAAGCAATTTCCTTGAGCAAGGAGGGACAAAGAAACCTCACCCTGTCTTGGACCTATTGCACTCTTTATGCAATACCTTTGCATCAAGCCCCACCCTTTGTTGAGACATAATAAGCACGATGCAAATCTATCTTCACCTCCAAATATTTCCTGACCTCTCATCTCCCTTGCATATCTAAACTATTAGAACAGGAAGTCTGCTCACTCCCTTCTCATCTGAATTCTGTACCCATTTTTTAAAAATTTTTTAAAAATATTTTTTATTTATTTCTAGGAGAGAGAGACAGAGAGACAGTGTGAGCAGGGGAGGGTCAGAGAGAGAGGGAGATACAGAATCTGAAACTGGCTCCAGACTCTTGAGCTGGCAGTCAGCACAGAGCCCGACGCGGGGCTCGCACCCACGAACCACGAGATCATAATCTAAGTGAAAGTCGGACGCTTAACCGACTAAGCCACCCAGGCGCCCCTTCTGTACCCATTTTTTAATGCATCTATGGAAATTACCAATACTTTTCTCTCTGTCAAAGCTAAATCTCTCTTTTAAACCAATTATCTTTAAAAAAATTGCTACTGGGGCGCCTGGGTGGCTTAGTCGGTTGAGCGTCCGACTTTCGCTTAGGTCATGATCTCGCGGTTCGTGGGTTCGAGCCCCTCGTCGGGCTCTGTGCTGACTGCCAGCTCAAGAGTCTGGAGCCTGTTTCAGTCTGTGACTCCCTCTCTCTCTGACCCTCCCCTGCTCACGCTGTCTCTCTATCCTAGAAATAAATAAAACATTAAAAAAATAAAATAAAATAAAAATAAAAAAATTGCTACTTATCTCAATGCTCCTTCATGAAAATATATTGAATTATGAAATGAAATACCTGTCAATTTACAAGGAGAACCCAAAATATGGATATAAAGCCCTAAATGTTATTCAATACCTTGGGAAACTATTTTTTTTAAAAAAACAGTTTTAGAGTGGATTAAAAAACAAGACCTATCCATATGCTGCCTGCGAGAAACTCCTTTTAGGCCTAAAGACACCTGCAGATTGAAAATGATGGGATGAAGAAACACTATGCAAATGGATGTCAAAGGAAGCCTGAGTAGCAATACTTACATTGGATAAACTAGATTTTAAAACAAAGACTGGAAAAAGAAATAAAGGCACTACATAATAATAAACGGAACAATCAAACAAGTAGATAAAAACAACTGTAAATATTTATGCACCTAACATGAAAGCACCTAAATACATAAAACAGTAAATAACAAACATAAAGGAACTAATCTATAGTCATACAATAATAGTAGTGGAGTTTAACACCCCACTTTCATCATTGGACAGATCATCTAAACAGAAAACCAATGAGAAAACAGTGGCTTTGAATGACATACTAGACCAAAAGGATCTAACAGATATATTCAGTAACATTCCATCCTAAAACAGCAGAGTACACATTCTTTTCAAGTTTGGAACATTCTTTAGAATAGATCACATATTAGTCCATAAAACAAGCCTCAGCAACTTCAAAAAGATTGAAGTCATACCATGCATCTTTTCTAACCACAACATTATGAAACCAGAAATCAACCACAAGAAAAGATTTGGAAAGAACACAAATACATAAAGGTTAAATAACATGCTACTAAACAGTTAATGGGTCAGCTAAGAAATCTAAGAAGAAAATCAAAAAGTATGTGGAAACAACAAAAATTAAAACACAATGATCCAAAACTTTTAGGATAGAGCAAAAGCAGTTCTAGGAGAGAAGTTTGTAGCAATACAGTATGTTCCACAAGAACAAATGGCATCTGGGGGGCTCAGTCAGTTAAGTATCCAATTCTCAGTTTCAGCTCAGATCATGATTTTATAGTTTTGTGGGTTCAAGCCCTGCATCTTGTGGTTTTGTGGGTTCAAGCCCTACATGGGGCTCTGCACTGCTCTGCTTGGGATTCTCTCTCTCTCTCTCTCTCCCTCTCTATCTGCCCCTCCCCTACTCACACTGTCCCTGTCTCTCTCAAAATAAATAAATAAACTTAACAAAAGAAAAGAACAACAAAAAATACCAAAACCAGCAGAAAGAAGAAAATAATAAAGATTAGAGCAGAAGTAAATTTTATAGAAACCAAAAAAACAATAGAACAAATCAATGAAATCAAGAGCTGTTTTTTAGAAAAAATTAACAAAATTGATAAGCCTTTAGCCAGATTCATCAAAAAGAAGAGAGACTACTCAAATAAACAAAATCAGAAATGAAAGAGAAATAACAACCAACACCACAGAAATACAATTGTAAGAGAACTTTATGAAAAACTATATGCCAAAAATTAGACCACCTAGAAGAAATGGATAAATTCCTAGAAACATATAATCTACCAAAACTGAAGCAGGAAGAACTAGAAAACTTGAACAGACATCAATGAAGTTGATCAGTAATCAAAATCCTCCCAACAAACAAAAAAGTCCAGAATCAGATGGTTTCATAGACAAATTCTGCCAAACATTTAAAGAAGAGTTAAGACCTATTCTTCTCAAACTATTCCACTTTATGGAATATGGTTATTCCAAAACCAGATAATGACACCACAGAAAAAGAGAACTACAAGCCAATATCTCTGATGATCATGGATGCAAAAATCCTCAACAAAATACCAGCAAACCAAATCCAACAATACATTTGGGAAAATCATTCATCATGATCAAGAGAGATTTATTCCTCAGAGGTAAGGGTGGTTTAATATTTGTAAATCAATATGATACATCACATCAATGAGAAAAAGGATAAAAATCATATGATCATTCCAAAGGATGCAGAAAAATCATTTGACATGAAGCACAACATTCATTCAGGATAAAAAAAAAAAAAAATCAACAAAATAGGTTTAGAGGAGACATACCTCCACATAATGAAGGCCATATATAAAAAAACCCACAGCAAACATCATACTCAATGGTGAAAAACTGAGAGCTTTTCTCCTAAGGTCAGGAATATGACAAGGATGAAGGATGTCCATTCTTACCACTTTTATTCAACATAGTACTCAAAGTCTTAGCCATAGCAATCAGACAACAAAAGAAATAAAAGGCATCCAAATTGGTAAGGAGGAGGTAAAACTTTTAGTATTTGCAGATGACATGATGCTATATATAGAAAACCCTAAAGACTCCACCAACAATCTACTAGAACTGATAAATAAATTCAGTAAAGTCACAGGATACAAAATCAATGTGCAGAAATCTGTTGCATTTCTATACCCTAACAATGAAGCAGCAGAAAGAGAAACGAAGACAGCAATCCCATTTACATTTTCACCAAAAACAACCAAATACATAGGAATAAACTTAACCAAGGAGATGAAAGACTTGTACTCTGAAAACTATAAAACATTGATGAAAGAAATTGAAGACAACACAAAAAAATGAAAAGATATTCCATGCTCATGGGTTGGAAGAACAAATATTGTTGAAATGTCTATACTACCCAAAGCAATCTACAGATTTAATGCAATCTCTTTCAAAATGCCAACAGCATTTTCCACAGAACTAAAACAAACATTTCTATAATTTATATGGAACCAAATAGACCCCAAATAGCCAAAGCAGTTTTCAAAAAGAAGAGCAAAATTGGAGGTATCACAATTCTAGACATTAGGTTATTTTACAATGCTGTAGTAATCAAAACAGTATGGTACTGGCACGAAAGCAGCCAGATAGATAAATGGAGCACAAATAAAACCCAGAAATAAACCCACAATTGTATAATTAATTAGTTTGTGACAAAGGAAGCAAGAATGTCTAATGGGATGAAGACAATCTCTTCAACAAATGGTGTTGGGAAAACTGGACAGTTATATTCAGAACAATGAAACTGGATCACTTTCTTACACCATACACAAAAATAAACTTAAAATGGATTAAAGACCTAAATGTGATACCTGAAACCATAAAAATCCTTGAAGAGAGCCCAGGCAGTAATTTCTCTGACATCGGCCACTGAAACATTTTTCTAGATATGTCTCCTGTGGTAAGGGAAATAAAAGCAAAAATAAACTATTGGAACTATATCAAAACAAAAGTCTTCTCCACAGGGAAGGAAACAATCAACAAACTAAAAGGCAACCTAGAAAATGGGAGAAGATAGTTGCAAATAACATATCCAGTAAAGGGTTAGTATCCAAAATACATAAAGAACTAAAACAACTCAACACCCAAAACAACAAACAAATACTCCAATTCAAATATGGGCAGAAGATACGAACAGACATTTCTCCAAAGAAGACATTCAGATGGCCAACAGACACAGGAAGATGCTCAACATCACTCATTATCAGGGAAATATAAAACAAAACTACAATGAGATAACACCTTACATCTGTCAGAATGGCTAAAGTAAAAAATACAAGAAACAAGTATGGCAAAGACGTGCAGAAAAAGGAACCGACTTGCACTGTGGGTAAAAATAAAAACTGGTGCAGCCACTGTGGAAAATGGTATGGAGACAGCTTAAAATGTTAAAAACTGCCCTGTGATTCAGTAATCCCACTATTAGATATTTACCAAAAAAATAGAAAAACATTAATTCAAAAGGATACATGCACCTCTATGGTTATTGCAGCATTATTTGTAACGGTCAAATTAACAGCAGCCTAAGTGTCCATCAATAGATGAAATGAATAAAAAAGAGGTGGTATATGTATATGTAATAGAATATTGTTCAGGCCATAAACAGAATGAAATTTTGTCATTTGCAATGACATGGATGGTGCTAGAGAGTATAATGTTAAGAGAAATCAGAGAAAGAAAATACTATATGATTACATTTATATGTGGAATTTAAGAAACAAAACAAACAAGCAAAGGTAAAGAGAGAGATGGAGACAAACTAAGAAATAGACTCCACCGTAGAGAACAAATTGATGGTTACCAGAGGGGAGGTGGGTGGAGGTATGAGGGAAATAGGTGATGGGAATTAAAAAGTATACTTACCATGATGAGCACTGAGTGATGTATGGAATTGTTGATTCACTATATTGTATCCCTGAAACTAATATTATACTGTATGTTAATAATATTGGAATTAAAAAAACAATCATAAATGACAATTTTGTCATTTTTTTCATTTATTTGTCAATATTTCATTAAAGTATCTCTAATACCATGGTAACTCAATCTTCAGTAAAAGATGTATTTCAAAAGAAAAAATTTTTTAGAAAGACAAAGAGGAAGTCAGATAATAACATCTTATGTTTATATGGTATCCTAGTGACACCTCATTTGCATACACCTTCTGTAATTTTATCTTTCAAATAGCCACATGGGGTGGGCAACACAAGCCTCAAAATGTGCCTTCTAACACCAGAACCATCAGAATCTTGTGGCCAATACAGCATTCTTGTACTTTCACTTTAACCCACACACTGCCTTTTCAAGCATTCATAGCAACTCAAATACTCATAGCAACAATCCATCACCATAGATAATATCTAAGCAGTACTAAACAAACATGACATTTTCATTTTCTGCAACATCTTCAAACCAGAACAGAAGACACTAAATATGAATTCAGCCCAAGGATTTTAGGACCTAAAGAATATGATAAGACCTGTCCTCCCTGGGGGAAAGGCCCAAAGATTGTCCTTAGCACATGCCCCAGCGTTGGCTATTTATTTGGACACATATGAGTCCTTATCCTTTTCTGCTAAGGGGAGAACTCACAGAAAAAGTCACTATGAGTTTACCTGGGTATGCTGGTTTGTGGCCTCCTTGCAAAGTCAAAGGGGAAAAGGGTTAGCATCTCAACACGTGGGTGTATGTGAACTAAAGAGACCTATTCTACCCCCTCTCCACCTCCCAGCCCTTAAACAAAGAGTTTGGACTCTATTCCATGGTAAGAAAATCCCCCACAAGATCAGCTTGCCTAGAGAAGGGCCAAAAATAATTAAGACAGACACTATCATCTACAACTTGAGCTGGTCTAAGAAACGTAAAACTGAGTGTGTATTTCTCTACCACTGTAGAAAAACTGTGACACACAGATGCTTCTTATGGCTCCCCAGCCTCATTTACCCTGAAATCTTGAAGTTTCCTAAATGCATCATTCCTTCTCTCAATTCACAGGATTTGCACAAACCTCAAATCTTCATCTTTACTTGGTTACCTTCTATTCATCTTTTTCAACACAGCTCAACTGTCACCTTCTCCAGGAAGCCACCTTTTATAATTTGTGCCCTTCACTACCACCTTGTGTGCTCCTGGAGAGCCCTGTGGTGATCTTTATCACAGGTCTTATCACACTTGGTTGTAATCAGCTTGTCTAATTTAGCTACAATACTAAATTATCAGAGAGCAGGTATTATGTCTTATCATCTTTGTATTCCCAAAATCTAGCATAAAGCCTGACACATAATATACACTGAATAAAAATGAATGCTTACCCCAACTTCTTCCCAGAACTTCTGATACCTTCTGGTCCCTCAGTTTGGTAGTGTATATAAACGTCCTCTCTGAATTACTGCATTTTGTTTTAGCTCTACTCCTCCTTATACTCATCTTCAGTTGAGAGGCTCTTAACTAACACAAGCCTAGTAGGGCCCTCTTTATCAGAGAAATTTTGTTTTACAGCCAAAGGAGGGAGATACAAACAGTCCCATTCTTCCTCCAGGTGTTCCTAACAACACAGCTATCATCAGGCACAGACAAACTGGATTATAGTTTGCAGGTTCTTTGAAGCTTCCTCTCCACCTAGTTTGCTCTGTTAAAGCAGCCTGGTCAGACACTCATTGTCTGGTACTTGGTTTTGTCTATAGTTGTCTATCTACCCTGAGCCACAGGTAAGCCTATATAGTCCTTCTGCCTATATTTGCTTTTCCCAGTCTTTGTCACCAAATGAAACATTTCTTTTGCTTTCCTGCACTTCTGATCAGGTGGTCTTACCTCTTAACTAGCTGTCCTAAAATCCAATGTGGCCTAGCATTCCTAATGCCATCTTATTCTACCTGCTTCTCTTGGATTGCTTTTGAACTTGATTTATGACAGCCAGTTCTGCTTTAAGGCCAGGACCTATACTTTGCCTGGGTTTTGTTTTTTTTCACTCATGTTGCTGTTTTTATTCCAAATTCAACTTACAGAAGCGTGTTCCCCATTGTAGATAAGAGTAATTAAACTGAAAGGCAACATATGACATTATACATTTCTAAGATAAATTTCTCCTAAATGTTCTCTTTACAGTAATGAAAGTTTGTATTTTTGTTGATCCTGCCAATAACATTGATAGCATAACTGATCAACTATTCAGAAGGACACGATAATTAGGACCAAAATTAAGCATCTGAAATAGCTGGGGAGTTTTCTCCAAAAAAACATTCATGTGATCACACTGTGGCCATTGCGTTTCATGGCATATCCATTTTTATAAGTCTATTTATGAGTACAAGGAGGCTTAGCCACCACTGGTTTGGCTTGCCAGTGTGGACTGACTGCTGCTATTTTAACCACATTCCCCTTTAGAAAGAGCACAACTAACAGTTCCAAATTCCTGAGGGAACCGTAACTATTTATACTGAGAAAACCTAATGACACATCACTTGGAAATTCGTTACTATTTAAGCCACTATTAACTTGTTTTGGTTTGTTTGTTTGTTTTTATCCAGAATGATCTCGTAAGGCCCAACTTGCCATACTTTCACCTTGACAATTAAGGGCTCTTTGTCCCGGGAGCAGAAGACTATCCTGGAGAAGAGCCTGGACAACAGGACACCAGGAACCAACACATCCTAAAAAAGGATAATCTCAAGGCTCAGCCAATGTTCCCAATCAGGCAAAGAACATCATTTTCTTTTAAACACTAATAGTGACAATGACTAGGACCTGCCAGATCTGGGGCTAGAGCAGCCCAAGGACTTAGCAATTTAAAAACTCAAAGTCTTGAGATACGTGGGTGGCTCAGTCAGTTAAGCGCCTGACTCTTGATGTCAGCTCAGGTCATGATCTCACAGTTCATGAGATCGAGTCCTCAACTGGGATCTCCACTGACAACTTGGGGCCAGCTTGGGATTCTCTCTCTTCCTCTCTCACTCTGTCCCTCCCTCACTCATGTGGGCTCTATCTCTCTCAAAATAAATAAATCAGCTTAAAAAAACAAACAAACCTCAAAGTCTTACCTAAGGGTCACTTCTGGAGGAGGGAAAAGATCCTATTCTGTACAAAAAGTCATGCTCTAGAATAGAAAGTAATCAAGTGGTTACTTTTTGCCAATCTGTTGCTGACCACTTTTGTCTGGGATATGTGCTTAAGTGAACCATCCTGTAGCCCTAGAGAGGGCTACCTACTGTCTATTCACTCATTCAGATCTACTCCAAATCCAGCTTAGATTGCTTTTCTTAGATAAGACCAGATCAACCCTGTTCACTGATATTTGCCTCAGGCCAGCAATGCTTTTCCTTCCAGATTCAACTCTACCTCACCCTGATCATTTAGTAATGATCCATACCAGGGATCCTGATTCAGGGCAAGCTTTGATGACACCCAGGAAAAAACCTTCTAAATCCATATGCCTGAAGAGGATGCTTCTTATAAGAGTCAGAAATTGTTACAACAACAAAACTGTTACAGCTCTGAGATTCTACCAAGCTCTGCAAGATGACAAGTTAGTCTGCCATAGTTTTTTGGATACTGGCAGAAGATGTGTGACTCTTGGGTTGGATACAAAAGATTTTTACTTATTTACTTTTTTAAAGTTTATTTATTAATTTTGAGAGAGAGAGAGCAAGTGAGCAAGCTGGGGGCGAGGGGGAGAGAGAGAGAGAGAGAGAGAGAGAGAACGGGAGAGAGAGAATCCCAAGTAAGCTCTGCACTATCAGCCCAGAGTCCAATGAGGAGCTGAATCTCACCGTGAGATCTCAACTGTGAGATCATGACTTGAGCCAAAATCAAGGGTCACATGCTTAACTAACAGAGCCTCCCAGGTTCCCTGAGACAAAGGATTTCATTATTCATGGCACACTCGGCACCTTGAGCTTCATGTTTATGTTGTTCCCTCTTATCCCTCAAGTTCCACATAAGTTACACAGAGCAGCCTAAGCAAGTGCTGCTCACCCAAAGGGTGTGCATCACTGCTGATAAACCCTGAGCTTGAGAAATCTCAATTCTTTCTTATAAAAAATGATTGGGCTACAAGAAAACCTGTCCAAAGCTAGTTGAGAGGACAAAAATGAAAATAATTATTCTACTGGACAATAAACAGACTGGCTTTCTGCTCCAGAGGGAGGTATTATCTCTATCTTCTGTCAACTATCAAACATCTTTGAAAAGATCATCCAGAACAAAGGACTATAACTACCATTGCTTTGCTCACAATATTATTAATTTCATGGAAACAATTTGTTTCAAATATCATTCGATCACTCTACACATACAATTCCTTGATTATTGTACAAATTCCTTGAGTCCAAAAATCTTTATCCCAAGGACTAAAATGTAAGTGACACCAAATTTTGAGATTGAAATTAGTCAAAGTAAGGAGAGAATACAGAAAAACTGTCCATAAAGACTGTACTTCCAACTTTATAATAGACAATTGATTACAGACCTTGAAGAGCATTTAGACATGGGTCTAAATCACAGAATTTGCTCCACAAGTACTGACTGTCTTTTGTGGCTTCTTCTTTTAAGTGCCTTGGAATATCTTTTTAAGGATGAGAACTTTTTTATTTTTTTAAAAAATTTTAAATGTTTTTTATTTATCTATGAGAGAGAGAGAGATAGCGTGAGCAGGGGAGGGTCAGAGACAGAGGGAGACACAGAATCTGAAACAGGCTCCAGGCTCTGAGCTGGCTGTCAGCACAGAGCCCGATGCGGGGCTCGAACCTATGAACCGTGAGATCATGACCTGAGCCCAAGTCGGGCGCTTAACCGATTGAGCCACCCAGGCACCCAGAGAACTTTTTTTTTCAAATAAATTAAGTTATTGCAGTGATAAATGGCATGAGCAATATTCAAGGAATTCCAAGTATTATGATGGTTAAGCAGTATTCTACAAATGTATTCTGGAGAACACAAGTATCTTTCATGATGTGAATAAATATTCATGATGTAAATAAATATCCAAATAAAATTACTTGGTCAAGTAAGTTTGGTAAACTATATATTAAACTGGTTTCTTGGGGCGCCTGGGTAGCTCAGTCAGTTAAGCGACCAACTTCAGCTCAGGTTATGATCTTGCAGTTTGTGGGTTTGAGCCCCAATTCAGCCTCTGTGTTGACGTCTCAAGCCTGGAGCCCGTTTTGGATTCTGTGTCTCTGCTCTCTCTCTGCCCCTCCCCTCCTCATGCTCTGTGTCTCTCAGAGTCTCTCAAAAATAAAGAACCATTAAATAAAAATAAATAAGTAAACTGGTTTCTCACTGCAGAATTTGTCAGGTCTTCTAATTGAGCTAATGTAGTTCTGACTGGGCTAATGAAGTTCATTTATCATTGAACCTACAGTAGGTGGGTCAGAGATATGACACATTTCTCAAACTTATTTCACCATGCAAAATTTTTAACACCAGATGTTCTATATTAGAAATGCTAGATGCTTTCTATTAGGGGCACTAGAGTTCCACAGAACACAGGAAAACTCTGGACCACAATCCAAGCTAGATGTAAAACAGGAAAAGCAAAAGTATTAAGGTAGTTGGGAGTTAGCTTTGCAGAGGACCTTGATTTACATGCTAAGATATTTGAACTTTATTATGTAGGCAAAGGAGAAATATTCTGTTGACATTCTTTTTTATCTATTTGGTATGTTTAGATGTGGTCATTTTATTAAGAAACATATAAAAGTCTTGAAATTCTACTCTGTAGTAGATTCCTCCACAGAGGAAGAGATCTACAGAAAAGAATTGCCTCTATTAATCTCCCAATTTAAAAAACTTAACAGCCCTCACTCTTAAGAAGGTATTCTTTATGTCTAAGAATTCCTGTGTAGTAGTTTAAATTAATTTTCCCTCTTTCCCCCTGTTCTGTATTCATTGTTCTTCCTCTTCTCTGAATTCTAGCTCTAGGACTTAATCTTTCAACAGAGATGAGTTGAAACACCAGATTCATTCACAGTTGTCCGAGTCTGAATAAACTCACCCTCCAAATTTTTTTTTTTTTATCATTGGGGCTTATTTTCCAAAGTTTGATGATAGTCAGGACTATTTTGGATGCTCTAACCAAGTTTTCTTCAAAGAATACTTAATAAGCGCCTGCGTGTTACAAGGCCTTGTAATAAGTGCCCAGAGAAATAAGAGGATGATTTAGATATATTTCCCATAAAACTTGAGTACTTTTGAATATTTTGCATTAAGATCAGATTGATTGACTTAATTTCTTTCAAGCTTTGATTGATATGTGCAGCTACTAAGGGCCAAGTGTAAAAAGAACAACTCAGCCCATCAGTCAGTGAATATTTATTGAGCTCCAACTACATGTCATACATTATGTTAGGTGTTGGGGATGCAGCAATGTGCAACACAGGCCTGGTTCCCACCCTTGTAGGACTTATAAGCCTAGTTGCTGCTAAAGGCAATAAAATATGTGTGAAAATGTTCGTTAGTTATCTACTCAAAAGGCCTCAAAAATAAGTGTTATTAGTTATAAAGGGGAATAAAACATATATGGCACAATGTGAACAATTAGTTAATCTGGGAGAAAGATATACGGATATTCATTTTACTATTCTTCTGCTCTTCTTGTTGAGTTGAAATTTTTCAGAAGAAGTTTGAAGAAAGTTTCATGAGAATAAACTAGCCAGAAATTTTTAAAAGTGAGTCAGATTTCTTCTATAATCTAATACTTTCTTGTTTAGTTGTAACGTTTCAGTGTTCTAGGACTGCTGATATGATTATTTCCATTATCAGAACCCCAAAGGCAAAAGCCAAAATGTTATTATATGAATAAAAGCAAAGATTTGGATTGCATTTTCCCTACTACTGAACATCCTGCAGCAAGTGAACACTGTGGCTGTTAAATTTGGCCAGAATTTTTTTTTTGTTAAACATTTTATAAAATAGATCAGCAAACTTAATCTATGTCTAAGTAGACAAAGAGAAATATAATGTCGAGGCATGTTATTTGCTGTCATTCATTTGGTGTTTCCTAAGCCTTTCTCTAAGGCAAGTACATATGTTTTAATGAATCTAATAACCTATGACAAACAACTAATTCAAAATATCTGCTGTATGTATGCTAAAATATACAAAGTGGAAACTCTTCATTTTACTAGTGGCAAGGACAGAATTAATACCACCTATAGTGTATTCAAAAAACAATAGATGTTAAGAGAAAGTATAGACAAATTTAAGTGGCTTTCGACAATGTCTTCCTACTACTCTTAACTCCATACCCACCAAGTAGATATTATCATTATCTGTATTTTTATTTTCTCACCATTTCCAAGTTGCCAGATTCATGCTGTCTCTGATGTATGATACGTCTATATGTTCAGCAAGGAATGCATATAGGAGAAAATCAAGTACACAAAAGGAATAGCCTATGATTAAAAGAGAAAGAGAGCATGAAGGAATTTAGTGGGATAGTAAATATGAAGTTAAAGACCTGACACGAATATTCCCAAAGAATTGAAACACAGGTTCATAGGTAGGTGACATTTCTCCTCTATCCATTCATTCAAAACATATGTTCCATGTCTGCCATGTGCCAGACACTATGCGAGGCAGTTGAAATAAAAGAATACAATATAGTATCTACTTTCAAAAAACTTACCAGATTCCAGCTAAATAATCAGACTAACAAAAAAGAATCCACTGTGCATGGTGGAGATAAGAGAGGCTGTAGGTGTAATGGAAACAGCAATGTGGGCTTTGGAGTCAAACTCAGATTAAGTCTCTGTCATTTATAAAGAATCACCTAACTAAATTACCTAACTTCTCTGACCTTCAAGATCCTCAACTGTAAAATGTAAATAATAATGCCTACCTTGTTCTATAACTTTAAGAATGGGGAATAAGGCATACAAGACATCCACACATGCAAGTACTCAAAAAGTTATATAATTACAAATACTTCAACTGAGGTATGTACATAATGATAAAGGAATGCAAAATTTGCCCCTCCTAATTTTACAGACTGAAGAATCCCAAGAGCTATGCTATCAGCCAGTGTCCTAAAAGAAATTGAGATGTTGAGTAGAATTTAATGAAGGGAATCTAACAAAGATGAGAGCAGGGCTAAGGCACCCAACAGGCATGTTGAGTCCCCAAGGACCAGCAATGAAGGGGTGCCATTGCTACCCCTAGACCTGAGCCCAATGAGAGTGGGAGCCTTGGAAAAGGATCATCCCCTCTACAGACACACCTGGGTGTGGAGGTAACTCAAGAGTCTGATGTCATCAAAGATAACTATTACCTTCGTTCAATAATCAGCTGGCTGATTACAAGTTCATTTTTCCATTCATGTTGCCTGCAAGAACGGAAGTTGGTGACCAGTTGATACAACAATTAAAAATGCTCACTGAAAAAGAGTGAGTCAAAAGTAAGTCTAAAGAAATGTTCAGACAATTAACCTAAACAAGCTGTGGGTTTAACACAGCAGAATATAGGGCACTATTTTCTGGCTACTGTGCCTCTATTAATTCAGGTTAACTATTTAAGTCACCCTGCAGCCTACAATTAAAGTTCCGAGGCTTTTTTACTCATGAAATACTGCTGAGCTATGGTCCCATAGCAAATTTTTTAACTTAAATTTCAAATTTTGCCTTTATCCCTGTTAAAATAGGGGTTTTTTTTAATGTTTTATTTATTTCTAGGAGAGAGAGAGAGAGATAGCGTGAGCAGGGGAGGGTCAGAGAGAGAGGGAGTCACAGACTGGAACAGGCTCCAGGCTCCGAGCTGGCAGTCAGCACAGAGCCCGACGCGGGGCTCGAACCCACGAACCGTGAGATCATGACCCAAGAGAAAGTCGGACGCTTAACCGACTAAGCCACCCAGGCGCCCCCCTGTTAAAATAGTTTTATTTCAGCACTTCATTTCAACATATTGGGATACTTATATGTTCCATTTAAATTAACAGTGTCTACAAATTTGATAAGTATGTCATTCTATGTCTTTTTCTAAGTTGCTGATAAAAAAGGTTAATTGCAACTAAGGACAAGAAAAGAGACTTTTATATGCATTAATTTAAAAGAATTTGGGCATCTAATATGTACCAGGCTCTATATTAATTGTTGGGGATGTAGAAATTAAGAAAGAAGTAGGAGCGCCTGGGTGGCTCAGTTGGTTAAGCATCTGACTTCGGCTCAGGTCATGATCTCACGGTTCATGGATTCAAGCCCTGCGTCGGGCTCTATGCTGACTGCTAGCTCAGAGCCTGGAGCCTGCTTTGGATTCTGTATTTCCCTCTCTCTCTGACCCTCCCCTGCTCACACTGCCTCTCACTCTCTCTCAGAAATAAATAAAACATTAAAAAAAAGAAATTAAGAAAGAAGTAATAGAAGTTTGGTTAGTAATAAATACCACAAAGAAACAAAATACAGCAATAAACTAGTGGTTGGTTAGGATATAACAACTTTAGATAAGGGGACCAAGGAGCCTCACTGGGCCCTAAATGTCTCTAAGCCATTCACTGTACCACCACTGCCCTACTGTTATCTGGCTTAGGAAGGACAGATGTGTCACAGCTCTGGCAGTAACACCTCAGGGAGCTTTTACCCTTATAATAAAGTGAATGCACTAGTTACTAGTTTAACTATTGCCCTAATGGTGAACATTAAACAGATTCCAGTTTAGTCTTCATTATTAATCAGTGACAAACATCTTTTTGCATGTAGGAGCTCCGTTTCCATCCACTTTGTTGATTGGACAGAATTCTGGAAGTCACCTTTTCAAGAATGACTTTTCACTCCAATCTCCATTCCACTATCCTATCACATAATTATAAATTGCTTATCTTTTAGCCTTCAAATCAAGTTCACTCCCCATTCCCACTATCCATGCTTAATCAGATTCTCTGGTGCTTTACCTCCTTAGAAATATATTCCATTCCTTTTGTATACTCATCTCCATAATAACACAACAGCAAGTATCACTAGTTGATGGTACCTATCTCCCTCATAAAATTGTAAGCTCTATGAGGGCAAGAACTTTCTCTGTTTTTTTCTCATCATACTCAGCACTTATCACAGTGTAGGCACTCAGTAGGTTCTCAATAATTATTGTTGAAGATAAGAGAGCAAGCAAGCAGAAAGGAAACACTCTACACAGTAACATAAAAATGTTTTAAATACATAAATTTGTTGAATTCAGACATTCTGTTCCTTGTCATGTGAATGAATTCATTGCATTCAGATGACACATTAGTTAAAATTTTCTTTAGGGGTATCGGGGTGGCTCAGTTGGTTAAGCATCTGACTTCAGTTCAGGTCATGATCTCTCAATTGTGAAGTCAAGCCCACATCAAGTTCTCATGCAGAGCCCACTTCGGATCTTCTTTCTCCCACTCTCTCTCAGCCCCTCCCCTGCTCACAGGCACATGTGCATGTACTCTCTCTCTCTCAAAAAAAAGTAAACATTAAAAAGAGTCTTTTATTTATTATTCTAGGAAACAGAAACAAATTCTGGATACCCTCAACAAAAAGTAGTGGAGAGAGGGATTTACTGGACAAATCCTGAGGCATTTCACAGAATCAGTGAAAGAAGTAGATAACAAAACCACAGGAAGGCAGGGGAAAGCAACTAGGAAACCTCACAGTGAGAGTTCACAGGCCTTATCTTTGGGCATTGCCATTAACACAACAAGTTTCCAATTAGACCAGTTTGTGTGCTTGTCTCTTACAAGCTTCAAATTGTCAGAAGAAAGGGTATGATTGGCCCAAGTGTGTGTTCGTCAATACCTGGGTCAATGAACTTTGGCTGGAGTATAGCAGTGTCATGTAGCATAGGCATGGCCACTAGAGGCCTGCTCCTGTGTTTTGATCCATTTCCAGAAAAGAGGAAAGTATTGTGAGCAAAGCGGCTACCCCAGAGGGCATCCCCTTTAAATAAGAACAAGGAAGATATTTATGTTGTCCAGCAATCATACCAGATCAGGGGAAGGGGCAAGTTCAGGGGTCAATTCTGTGAATGAATATTTTAATGTAGACTTTTATTTATATTTATTATTATTTTCTTTATATTTATAGTTATAGGTAATTTACATTTATACATAATTTAACTTTTATTATGGAAATTTTCAAATATACAAAAGTAGAGAAAAAAGTACAAAGAGCCCCAACCTACTCATTATTCAACTTTAATAATTGCCTGTATTTTATTTTCCTTATTTTATCTTCTCTGTATCCCCAAATTTGTTTCCTAGGGTATTTTTAAGTAAATACCAGATATATATACATTTCATTTTATAAGAATTTCAGTATATATCTCTTTTTAGGCAAAGAATTGTAAAACCAATAATCATGGGGCACCTGGGTGGCCCAACTGGTTGAGCAACCAACTCTTGGTTTGGGCTCAAGTCATGATCTCATGGTTTCGTGGGTCCGAGCTCCACATTGGGCTCTGCTGCCATCATGGAGCTTGCTTGGGATCCTCCCTCTCCCTCTCTTTCTGTCCTCCCTGACTCACACTATGTCTCTCCAAAATAAATAATTTAAAAAACCATAACCATAATATTTTTATACTGAACAATGTAACAGTAATTTGTATATCCAGTTCTATTAAGATTTGCTCTCTGCTGTCAAAAGTTTATAATCCAGAAGGATTGATAAGACCTTTACTTAAGTAACCAAAAGAAAGAAACACCATAAGAAAAGTAGAGATGAAGTATTATGTGATGGTTGGAAGACGGATGGTAACGTAGACTAGAGAAGTCTATTGCAATATGATCAGGAACCCAGAAACAAGTAGGCAACAACAACAACAACAACAACAAAAATCAAGGGCATAACCAGAAACTGAGGAAGTGGAAGATTCAAAATTCAGATTAGCACCGGGACTGAAAGACTGACGTACTTGAAGAAAGAATGGAAAATCAAAGCACATGGCACAGTATAGAATCAGGAACAGAGGTGTCAAAAATAAAGAAAGGAGACCCAGCTATCCTGATCTTAACCGAGGGACAAGAACAAATCTTTTAGTAAGTGGCCCAGAGGCTACGGGTGATGAAACCAAGAGTTACTTTGGAGACACTCAGAATATGCAGGTCCAGCTAAATCTGTTGTTTACTGCTGGCTTTGCTTCTGATTGTATAGGACTGTGATGCATGCATTGTTAAATATTTGAACATCTCCCCTGATTACATGCAATACTTCCATGACATTGGCTTCTGAAAGGTATCTTTAGTGCCTAGTTCAGAGCTGGAAACAGAGAAGCATATGAGTACATAAATGTTATATTGCTGTTCAGACACTTTATTAAGCTATTTCTAATTTAATGTTTTTTATTTCTTTCTGAGAGAGAGTGAGAGAGACAGTGTGTGTGTTGGGGGGGAGAGGTCAGAGAGAGAGGGAGAGACAGAATCCGAAACAGGCCCCAGGCTCTGAGCTGGCTGTCAGCACAGAGCCCAACGCGGGCTCGAACCCACGAACCATGAGATCATGACCTGAGCTGAAGTCAGACGCTTAACTGACTGAGCTAATTAAGCTATTTCTAAAGCTATATAGGAAAACCTCATTCATTCATTTATTTTATGTCTTTAGAGCTCCTACTATGAGAGTTTCCAGCTACATTGAGAGATTTCTTCATTAACTCAAGTATAAATGGGCTCCAAAAGAAATGTGAAGAAAGAACATTCTAGAGAAATATTTTTCTCAATAGGCTTCAATTATACATTTCCTAATACTAATTAGAGAACTACCTCAAAAAGGAATCTTAAGATTATAGCCAAAGTAACTAAATATTTCAACTAAATATCAACTAAATATTTCTTGTGTTTCGGAAACATGAATGTAAAAATCATACATCATAACATGAAATATCTGATGTGAATGTATGTCCTCAACTGAAAGAGAAAGTTCCTTTTTTACAAAACCATAACAGCAGTAATATTTTAGGATTACCTTATTCTTCCATAAATCATAATTACCTAAAGATCATGTATCTCTGCCATTTCTATAGTATTGTAATCATTTTTATTACTCTTTCAATAATTAAAAAAAAAGCATATCCAGTGTGACTATCATGTGTTATTTATATAAACATTTAATTCATATTCTTATCTACATAGCTATTCTACTAGTCAACAGGGTTCCTGAGCAAGTTTTATCTTGTATGGGAGTGCTGAGTCAAGTATGCTCCTAAAACAATGTGTTAGAATGAGCAAGGCTGGTTAATAATGGATCACTGAATCACTGGGCAGGAAACATCTTTGTTACATAAACAAGCTTATAAAAATTCAGTGCCAAGTAAGAAATCTGGTTTTCTCCACAAATTGCTGAAGGTCATAATTTTGAATTATAGGTAATTGACTCTTGATTTCAGCTCAGGTCATGATCCCAGGGTCATGGGATTGAGCCTATGCTGAGCATGGAGCCTGCTTGAATTTCTCTCTCTCTCTCTCTCTCTCTCTCTCTCTCTCTGCCCTTCTGCCTCCCTCACGCTCCCTTTCTAAAAATTAAAAAATATTTATAAAAAGAAACGAGAGAGGGAAACAAACCATGAGAGACTCTTAAAGATAGAGAACCAACTGAGGGTTGATGGAGAGAGGGAGGTGGGGAATGGGCTAGATGGGTAATAGGCACTAATGAGGGCACTTGTTATGATAAGCACTCAGTGTTATATGTAATTGATGAATCATTGAATTCTACTCCTAAAACCAATATTACACTGTATGCTAATTAACTAGAATTTAAATAAAAACTAAAAAAATAATAATAAAAGTATAGGTAATCTCAAGCATCCATCTCAGGAACTCTGTCTTTTTTCATTATTATTATTCTGAAAAGTAAATATTCACATTAAAAGCAAACAAAATTTGCTCTACAGTAACAATAATAAAATGTAAATTGTGATTTCTGGAGTTACTCAAAATGTTATGGCCACCACTTGTATCATTTAGATCCCTGGCAAGATATGAGTGGATGAGTAAAGAGAGAGGGAAAGATCTTCCAAAGGGGTGGGCAGGGTTAAGGAAATCAACAAAAGATAGTGAAATGCCCCAAGGCTAAAATAATTGGGAGTCATTATTATCACTAGATCTGAAGGGGCAAGAGCAGCAAGCAATTACTGGGACCTGAAGAGCTGTTACATGTGTGGGAGGTTACTGAGAAGAAGCTGTGTACTTAGGTAGAGGAAAGGAGCCATAAGGTCCTGCAGAGTGGGAACAGGGTGAATAAATACCTGCCCTTCAGATTTCCCTCCAATTCCTCCTATTGGATGAACCCAAATGGAAGCCAAAGGTCAAGGTAACAATTAATAATAATAGTCCATAAAGATCAGACAGAGTAGGATGGAGAGTGGGTCTGGAAGAGCAATGGGAAATATCCAATACACAGTCTTTTCTACCATTATATCTGCAGTTTGACTGGCCTTACATATTTTTCAGCAGTTTTTCTCATTCCCATGATGATCAAATCGATAAGCAATCTAAGAGGTATTTAGGAAGATCCATCTAGATTCTAGCATTATATTAAACACATAGAAAAATATAAAGAAGTATAAGACATGAATTCTGTCCTCAAGATAGAGAATGTGAAATAAATGGGAGCAGGATAATATATAAAACAAGTTACAGATTATGAAAACGCTGAAGATTTGGCTTTAGGCAAGGCCAGGACACTCCTCTAAGGCAGTTTTCACAAGGTTTTGTATATGAGTTTCAGGTTTTGCAATTTTTGTACATAATGTAGGGAAAAAAACGTTACAGAACAAAGATGTTCTGGGGATGACAGTAACCTAACATCCCTAGAAACACTCTAGTAGCAACCTGGAACATTGCCTAGCTTATTTGCTGGGTACTTATTCCAGAAGAGAAAAGGAAGCTTAAGGAAGGAGAAATTGCCTATTCTTTTTATCCCCTTAATATGTACATTTCCCTAAAGAATAAAGACTGACAGTTATCACAATACCTATTTTCAACATTTGTAAGGCTATCACATAAAAGCTAAACCCACCATCAACTGGCAAAAGCTATTCCCTCCACCTTAAATGCTCTCTTCACTTCCTCATTGTACACATTCTTATTATTCAAATCTTCACTCAAACATGAACTCTACATAGCTTTTTCTGAGTATTCCTGGTAAAGCTAAAACCTCTTCTGAACTGTAATTTCTAAAATGATTAAAAACAGTATATTTTAAATATTATCCTGGTTTGTATAACTACTTTTGAAGTAGCTACCTGGTATTTTTTTAACTATTTCATTCCATTATAAAAATTTCATAAAAGACGTGTATGACTTGCTTTGTTATAGATCAAAAACACTGCCCAGAGAGACCTTTCCATGGTTAACAAATTTTCTAAGGGAGAAAAGTAAGAACTTGCAATAACCATTGTTCCTTTCAAGACAATACCTCTAAATTTGAACACATGAAAGCTTTTAATATAGCACTAAAAGAAAAACCTTCTCTGATGAAATATCTCATACTTTGTTGAATAAAAAGCTATTACCCAACCACCATTCATTTATCTTTTATGGATTTTTCATAGCAATAATTCTGGTTGTCATTTTTTAATTCTCTAAGCATACCTATGGAATCTAATGACTTCATAACTTAACAAGCCATTACTAAGCCTGGTTAATTTTGAGAAAGAAAAACAGAAGTACTTATAGATGTTCAATAAAAACCTTATTATTTGAAAACCAACCACAAGGTTGAAGAATGTATCCTGGAACTACAGGGAGTAAAATAATCTAAACGGAATGAAAAGCTAAATAAAATAGGTACAAATATGAAGGAACAATATTTTTCATCTCAAATTTCCATTTGGGATTCTAGAAAGTACTACCATTTGGAATCCAAGAGAAGATGAAGATGGGAGAGAAGGTGAAAGAGCTGCAATTGCGGGGTGCCTGGATGGCTCAGTCAGTTAAACGTCCAACTTCAGCTCAGATCATGCCGTGGTTCATGGGTTCAAGCCCTGCATCGGGCTCTGTGCTGACAGCCAGCTCAGAGCCTGGATCCTGTTTCAGATTCTATGTCTCCCTCTCTCTCTGACCCTCCCCTGCTCACAGTCTCTCACTCTCAGAAATAAATAACACGTTAAAAATTTAAAAAAAAAAAAGAACTGCAATTGCATCTAATTTCCCATTTGAACTGAGTGTATGTGTGTTTGAACACAGAACTGTCCACTTAAAGCAGGTAGAAAACCACAACTTCCAAAGAAATTTGGAAGGAAAACTCAGAGCTATTCATTCATCAGTGTCTGGCCATCTCACTCCCTACTAGTTGGAAATATACTAAACAAACATATTGTCAAAATTATACATATTTAAAGCTGGAAGGGGGGAGGAAGGAGTTAGCATTTATGAATGAACCAGGCACACTGTCTTACAGAATCCTATTCAACTTTCACAACGACCCTATGAGCTGGGTATGATGCCTCCAATTTTACAGATGGGAAACTAAAGGTCAGAGAATCAATGAGTCATCAAGTCTAACCTGCTAATGAGTGGTGAGGTTAAAATGCCAACTAAGATCCAACTCCAGAGTTCATTCTCTTTTCTTTACCAGCGAAAGGTGAATCTTGAGGCCCAGAAGGAGAACCTTGAGGCATCTCTGTATGAGTACCTTAGAGTGTGTGTAATGTAAAAAAAAAAAAAAAAAAAAAAATCACCATGCCTGGAGGGGCAAAATGTGGTAGGAACTCAGAGCTACAGGTAACTGAGTCTCTGGTGATTTGGGGAATGTGGAAAAGATCACTTTGTGAGGCTAGAGTATAGGAGGAAGTAGTGCAAATGGAAAGCGAGATAGGGTCAAAAGATAAAAAATTAAGAGGTGTTTTCAGCCATGCCAACAAGAAGCATAATGATATATTATGTACTGAAATTCAGATTTCAGAAAATAATGGAAAGATTACAAAATATTAGGAAAAAAATATTGCTGTGTCCTCCAGAGACCAAACCTTTCATTTAGAGAAAACCAAATGCCAAGCTTTTCTAATGCCAAGTAAGTTATTGTTATGCAAATCAAAGATGCATTTCTGTTAATTGGGGCTTGTTCTGAATGAAAGAGGAGGAGAAAAGTTTTTATCTTTAAAAATGGAAATTAAACCAATTTTAAAGTATACAATGAAACTCACCCAAATTGCAAGTATGTTTTTCCATAATTAACCCTTGTCAGTGACCCCATTTTCTTTGTTGTCAGTATACAGTGTTGCCAACAATTTGTATTGTATTTTTTTGTCACTTAGTAATATTCAGTAATTCAGTAATTTTGTCTTTCAGTAATAGTAAATTCCTAACATTGGTAAAGACTTGTACAAAAAGCAAACAAAAGTCCACATGGAACACGAATAAGCATTTAACACCATCAGAAATTCCTCCCAAGCCAAAATGTAACCCTAGGATTAAAAAAAAATCCTGGTTGATTTAATTTAGAGTTAGTTCTGTAACTTCTGCTTGTACTTAGGGCAGCTCCGGAAGTCTGCGGTCACTAAAACTGAAGCATTGTCCTCACACTTGACAATATCATCTAGCCTCTATGGCTGGTATTCCATCCTGATTCCTGTCTTCTGCCACTGGGACAGGGCCCCTTAATCACTTCCTGCTAGGACTGGGGCTCTGATATTGTTGGTAGGGCCAGTAGGGGAATGGACTTGTTAATAATGGAGTTCTGCCCTACACTGAGTAAACCTTTGCAAACCGTGATGCCACTTCTAGCCAGACAGTTCCAGTGCCATCAGTGCCAAGACAGTCCTGCTGCCATGCTCACAAAGACTACCACTTACCCCACCCCCACTCCAACTGCCAACCAGCCTCCATCTGGCTTCCTCCTCTTCCTAGTGGAAAAGTACTCTGAGATGTCAGTAAGTCTCATGAAATCAGATGACTTCAGTCACTGTAACTGAACTCACTCACCGTTGCTAAAAGTGAAAAATGTAGGGATTTTGTGTTATGGCAATGATCATTAGCATCTAAATGAAGTAAAGCACTAAGGCTAGCTAGGCCTGAGGCAAAAATAGGAAAGTTGAACACATCTTAAATCACCAACATTTGTATCTTTGACTTATACCAAATAGTCAACACTTTAAGCCCTGCTACTCAAAACAGCTTGCAATGGGAATAACTTAAGCATTAGATGGTAACCACTAACATCAGAAGTTTTTTCCTAGAATATATACTGTCTTTTTATTGAGACACAATTCACATACCCTAAAATGGACCATTTTAAAAGTGTATGTCAGTGCTTTTTAATACATTTACAAGGTTTCACAACCATCACCACTATCTAAGTCAAGAACATTTTCTTTACCATCCCCCAAAACCTCCAAATTCATTAGCAGTCACTCTCCTCCATTCCCTCCTCTTCTGAGCCTTTGGCAATCACTAATCCACTTTCTTTTGCTATGGATTTGCCTATTCTGGGTATTTCATAGAAATGGAATCATATAATACATGGCTTTTCGTGTCTAACTTCTTTCTCTTAGCATAATGTTTTCAAGGTTCATTCATGTTATAGCATGAATCAGTACTTTATCCCTTTTTATGGCTGAATAATGTTTCATTGTATGGATATACAATTTTCATTTATACATTCATCAATTGATATACATCTGGGTTGTTTTTACTTCTTGGCTATTATGAATAACGCTGCTATGAACATTTCTGTACAAGCTTTTTCGTAACCATGTTTTCGATTCTTTTAGGTATATACCTAGAAATGGAATTGCGGGATCATATGGTAACTCTGCTTAACTTTTTGAGAAACTATCAGACTGTTTTCTAAAAACAATTTGCATCTTTTTACATTCCCACTAGCAATGTATGAGGTCCCAGTTTTTTCACATCCTCATCAACATTTGCTATTTTAAAAACATTATTATAGCCACTCTACTGGTTGTGATGTGGCTTTGATTTTTATTCCCTAATGACTAATTACGTTATTTAAAAATAATAATAATAAATATTATATAGTGTTCAACACATCTGTTTCCTTATTGATTCTCTGTCTGAATATCTACCCACTTTTGAGAGTAGAAAAAAATAACAATAATAAAAATTAGGAAAGTGTTATTTCTGTTAAAAAAATAATAAATGCTCTGTATGTTAACATCAATAATATATTTTCCAAAATTGAAAAATGAGAAGATTGGTATTGTTTTATATTTTGGCAAATCTCTATAATGTATGGCTTAAATAGGTAAGAGTTGGATTCTTGTGTCTGCTTCTACATTTAATCTGTTGTAATACGTTGCTGTGATTGAAATATATGAAGTAAATCTAGTGTCTCATAGATATATAATTGGAGAAGGGAAGACTATTTCTAATAGCCTTTTAAGATAATTGTGGATATTCTTCACTGATAACTATACCAAAGCTGGACATAGATCATATTCTAGAAGTTAGTTGCAATATAGAATCTAAATCCATATCAGTGCATTTTTCATTTTATGTTACAAAAACCTATTGGTTTGTCTTGCTCTTTGAATGGACTTTTCCCCATGATTTTGTAACATCCTGCACTGGTCATTTTGCTAATATTTGCTAACTAAATTATACAGATCTTTCAAATGTTGACACAGTTGATTGTATAATTTTAAAAAAAAATCACATCCAGGAGCTCTTGGGTAGCTCAGTCAGTTAAGCATCTGACTTTAGCTCATAACTTCAGGTCATGAACTTGTGGTTCATGGGTTTGAGCCCTGTGTCAAGCTCTGTGCTGACAGCTTAGAGCCTGAAGCCTGCTTCGGATTCTGTCTTCTTCTCTCTCTCTATTCCTCCCCCACTTGCACTTCCTTTCTCTCAAAAATAAATAAAGATTTAAAAATATATAAATAAAATAAATCACATCAATTAATTTTACCAATATTCTCATTAGAAAAATCCATAAGTGTTAGGATGTTATTGAGTTGACAGATACAGGTTTTTCAAAATTCTAATTTTATCACTGGCCACAAAAACTATTTCTTTTTTCCTAAAAGGACAGACTCATCTCATTCACTTTCAAGACAGTGTCTGCCAACTAGCTAAAGCTCAGAAATCATCATTTGTCAGTTGTTGTTTCAAGCAAAATTGATGTGTAGGAAGGGAGACAGGGATAGCTAGTTCAGCTTCCAATTCAAACAATTATGCTTGTGTTTTGCCCATTTTGATCTGCTGTAGGTTTTATTTATACTCCCCATTTCCTCGTCTCCAGAGTGTTTTCCCCACTTTTTCTCCATGCTTTCCAACCTCAGAACATACATTGCACTTCCCAACTTGTAGTGCATTTGTCTGAGCCCTCACACCTTCCATGTCTGGGACACTTCCCCACCTTTTACATCTTCACAGATGGCAGTCTACCTCCCACTAAAGAAGCTGAAAAGGATGAATACTTGTATTTACAAGAAGTGTAGTAGTTAGGACATGTGTACGTGAACAAGGTTCAGCCAATCATCAGGATCCAATTGGTGTGGTTTTGGTGTGGTGGTGGGGGTCCAGAAGGCCAAGAAAGAATTCTGTGAGATGTCTTTGGTGCAAAAAGGTGATTTTATTAAAGCACAGGACCCGTGAGCAGAAAGAGATGCATTATAAGTGTGAGGGGTGACTGATTATATACCTGGGTTTTGGTGGAGGTAAGGAAAATGGAGGTTTCCAAAAGGACTTCAAATACTAAAGAAGACTCACAAGATACTGGAGGCCTAGCTATCGTCAAGCTAAGGTTGTGTTTCCCTCTAATAAGGCATTAAGACAGTAGGGAGTTCCTGGAGGAATGTTTTACTCTGCCTGCCTCAAGTATTTGTCAACAGGCTGCAGGTTATAAGGAAATTAAATATTATCTACCATTTTCCTTCTTGCCTTTGTTCCCCACATCACTGTGGAGGGGAGGGTGATGTTAGGGCTCCAGGAAACTGAGTCTATAGGTTTCTGTTAGTCTATTGATAAGATTGTCTTTTTCTTGTAAACAGATGAGACTCCTGTTCTGCATGACTGCAATCTCTATCAGTTAACCATTTGTTTTTTCTTCTCTTAGCTTTAGGGCAGCCAGGAATGCCTGAGAAATGTCACACATATCCCACATGAGGAGGGAGGAGGTTTATGGGGTTTCAGCTTGCCTTATGTTCCCTCCTCAAAACTCTTTAGGATTTTTAATCTGGAGCTAGTGACATAAAGAGCCAGAGAAGAGGGTGAGGTGGCAGATTCATTTGGCAGTATCACGACAGGACAATGACCCTCTTTGGTAGCTGTGGTAGCATCCAGTATCCAGTGGCCACAGTGGTGACCGTGCCAGCACCAGCAGCATCTGGTAATATGGGATGATGTCAGTGGCATCTGAGCTAAAACCTATAGAGTCCAGCTCTTCATATTCCCTGGGTGAACTTGGCTGAAGTGACTGGTTCTGACTAAAAGGAAATAGAGTTTCCTGCTGCACAGTAAAATCAAGTGGCAAAGTCAACAGGCTCAAAATAAATTTCTATTCACTTTTACCATATAAGAGAAAAGAAATTGGAAGATCAAGCAGAAGATTTTATCTTCAGTCACTTATTTTTGTGTAGTTTACTAGAGCTTAGAACTAATGAGGCCACAGTCACTATTTCAAAGACCAAAAAGGTAAATCAGCCGTATTATTTGGTTACACACCACTGGTTAGGGCACAGAGGTGGCAAGTGATCAAACCATAGCCCAGGAAAAGAGAGTATTTGGGTCAATGTGATCATACTCTAAGTGCATAGTCCAGTGAATCAGTTCTGGTGTCTTCATATACATTAACCAGAGTCCATTGACTAAGTCTCCCCTTTCTGCCTCATAATTGGGCAGAAAATTCCATGTATTTCATGAAATTTGAATTGGCATTTATTTTTTTGCTATTTATAGCAGTACATTATGGGAACAGAAACATTTCTTTCCATTAGGCTCACAGGATGGCTAACAAAAAAGATACTGTATTGAATAAACTCTCTGTTCCTTGATTTTCTTTTTTCCAGAGGGCTGATGGGGTTGGTTATTAGGCCTTTACTAATTTCTTTCATGTCCTAAATTAATTCTTCTTTTCGTGATTCCATTGACCTCTGGATCCCACAAATATCCATATGACTTAGCACTGTGCAAACAACAATGCATTGGTCAAAATTTGTGTAAGGTTCCTCATGGCAATTTTGAAAATGTCCTTACAAAGGGACAGATATCATTAAAAATTTGGTAGTAAAAAGTGTGAGAAAAGAGTTTAGTTTATGCAACCTGAAGTAAAGAAGGTTTAAGAGAGACTGACCCCTCTTTTTGAGTATGAAAACACTTTCTGCATAAATGATAGGAAACAATAATTCTCAGTCCCATGTAGCAGATGGAAATTATAGCAGGGAGAATTTAAACTAGATATTAGAAGAACTCTAACAATTGTGAAGTGTGGGTAATTATTATCACAGGATTATAGAGATTTTAAAAATATATATATATATCAATTTTAATTATAAAATAAAGTATTTCCCAGTAAATAATTACAATATTTTATCCTTGATGTAACTTGAATAATTCACAATTCAGGGAAAGATGGCCGTCAGATTCCTCTGAGAAAACAAGAAACTATACTTTTTTTTTAAAAAAAAAAAAAAAAGGACGAAACTAATGGTTATTTTCAAATAATTTGTCCTTGCTTCCAATTCAAAAGCAACCAGAGAAAGTCAAATATGCTCCCCAAGCAAATTTAGGATGTGCAATTCAATTCTCAAAACATGGTGACTCAATTCAACTTACTAAAACAAAATTTACATCAAGAATCTTTTCAGGGATAGAGTGATAAGACACATATCTGCTTTCTGAGAGTTATAATATTAGATGGAGGGCAAGCAGAATTAATCAAATATAAATATAACTATAAAATAAGACAAAGTATAACTGATAAATACCAAAAAGAAAGTCATATTTCTGCAGATCATGTCACTGTAATGAGAACTTAAAGGGTTATAATGTTGGTGACAAAAACAAAGATTCAGATGTTTCAGCCCACAGTGCCATGCTTGCTTCTCTTTTTTTAAAAAAATTTTAATAGTTTTTTAACTTATTTTTTAAACAGAGAGACAGAGTATGAGTGGGGGAGGGGCAGAGAGAGAGGGAAACACAGAATCTGAAACAGGCTTCAGGCTTTGAGCTGCCTGCACAGAACCTGATGCAGGGCTCGAACCCACAAACTGCAAGACCATGACCTGAGCCAAAGTCAGATGCTTAACTGACTGAGCCACACAGGCGCTCCCATGCTTGCTTCTCAAAGTGGAGCTGACCATTGGTGAAAAGGCCATAAAAAATTCACTGCAGAAGATAAAAAGAAGCTGCCGTTTGGCTATGCTATACAGCAATATCATTTAACTCACTTGATAACCAGGGTTGAACATTATTGTTTTTCTCATCTTATATTTGAGGAAGCATATAAGGAAGAAAGAGGTTGCAAGTTAGCAAAGTCATACAGAAAGAAGAAAATGTGCTAAAGAAGAATCTACATTTCAAAAATTTCAACCTCAAAATAGGCCTAGAAGAATTATAATTTTGAAATCTCTACAGTATGCCCATATATAGGTGACTCTGATAATTGAAAGCAAGACCATATCAAAAAACCCATAAGGGAACTTCTACAGAGGAGTGAAGTAGCAATAGTAGCAGAGTTTAAAAACTTGCTCCATGTTCAGTGCTATGCTTTGGACACTTGGTAAATATAATTAGATTCATTGCTAAAATATTACTAAAATCAAATATCCACTTAGAAATGGTATCAATTTTTAAATCACTTAGTCTGACTGATTTTTATGTGTGTGCTAGAAATCAACTTTCTGGACATAAGATACAGAGAAACACTTCCCACATTTTCTAGTGTCTCTCTAATGTTGGTAGGATCATGGTATCTTTTATATAACAGCTTTCTTCAAAGTCAAACTGTAAAAAATAATTAACCTGACACAATGATTATTTAACTTTCATTGTTTAGAAAATGCTGAAATTACAGTAGAAAAGTTGGCAGTGGCAAAACCAAAACAATTTACCAAAAAATACTAAATATCTAATTAAAATGAAAAAACTGTAATCAAAATTACAGATAAAATATTTTTCTATTATATTCAGAAAAGATTTTTTTTCACATTTAGGTAAATACTCACAACCACATTTGGTGTCAGTGGAATTTGGTACAATGTTTATGGAAAGCTAACCAGCAATTCAGATCATCAGTCCAAAGATGGTTTATAACTTTGACCAAATCTTTCTATATTTAAGAATTTTCCCGGGGCGCCTGGGTGGCTCAGTCAGTTAAGCGTCCGACTTCAGCTCAGGTCATGATCTCATGGCTTGTGGGTTCGAGCCCCGCATCAGGCTCTGTGCTGACAGCTAGCTCAGAGCCTGCAGCCTGCTTCGGATTCTGTGTCTCCCCTTCTCTGACCCTCCCCTGCTCTCTCTCTCTCAGAAATAAATAAAAAAAAAACATTAGAAAATTAAAAAAAAAAATTCCCTAATGGTACAGCCACTATGGCAAATAATGTGGAGTTTCCTCAAAAACTTAAAAAACTGAACTATCATATGATCTAGCAATCTCACTTCTGGGTATATATCCAAAGGAAATTCAAATAAGACCTCAAAAAGATATCTGCACTCCCATGTTCACTGCAGTATTATTCATAATGGCTAAGATATGGAAACAACCTAAGTGTCTATCAGTGAATTCATGTCTAAAGAAGATGTGTTTTATACACACACACACACACACACACACACACACAGAGTGAAATATTGAAATATTATTCCGCCATGACAAAGAAGGACATCCTGTTGTTTGTCACAACATGGATAGACCTAGACGGCATTGTGCTGAAGAAAACAAGTCAGATCATGAAAGACAAATACTGTGTGATATTGCTTATATATGGAACCTATAAAAGCCAAACTCACAGAAACAAAGACTAGATGGTGGTTACCAGAGGCTGGAGGATGGAGAGTGGGGGATGTTGTTCAAGAGTACAAACTTCAAGTAATAAGATGAATAAGTTCCAGGGACCTAACGTACAGCACAGTGATTTTAGTTAACAATGCTATATTATATAATTCAAAGTTGCTAAAGGAATAGATATTAAATGTTCTTACATAAAAAAGGAACAGTACTTATGTGATGTGTTGTGGGTTTTAGCTAACGTTAAGGTGAAAATGATTTTGCAATATATAAGTGTATCAAATTAACATCTTAAACTTACAATGTTATATATCAATTGTATCTCAATAAAGGTATATTTAGGGGGCGGAGATAAAACTTACCTTAGGGAGAAAGACCTAGATTCAACAATATTCACTATTTATACTACTGCAAAGTGGGACAGATAGGTCATCCAGGAGAAGGCAACCATGAAAACCCTTTGCGTAGGATTAGCTTTGTCTGCACTGTAAATTGCTATGAAGAAACAGCAATAAATATGCTTCTCAATGTTTTTCAGCTTGTGTAATTCAGAGCAGAGTGCCATTTTCCTAAGAAAATGTGTAGCAATATGTGAGAAATTTTGGTAGGAGAGTGGGTGAGACAATGGATTCTACAACATTTTAAAAATTATGGGGGACACCTGGGTGGCTCAGTTGGTTAAGCATCCGACTTCAGCTCATGTCATGATCTCACCATTTGTGTGATGAGTTCTGTGCTGGCAGCTCAGGGCCTGAAGCCTTCTTTGGATTCTGTGTCTCCCTCTCTCTCTGTTCCTCCCCTGCTCGTGCTCTGTCTCTCAAAAAATAAATAAACCTTAGGGTGCCTGGGTGATTCAGTCGGTTGAGCGTCTGACTTTGGCTCAGGTCATGATCTCGCCGTTCTTGGGTTCGAGCCCTGCATTGGGCTCTGTGCTGACAGCTAGCTCAGAGCCTGGAGCCTGCTTCCAATTTAGTATCTCCGTCTCTCTCTGACCCTCCTCTGCTCAAGCTCTCTCTCTCTCTCTCTCTCTCAGAAATAAATAAAATATTAAACAAATGTTTTAAATAAATAAACCTTAAAAAATTAAAAAAAAAGCCTATTGGAGCAGAACTTGGGTGGCTCAGTAGTTGAGCATTCAGCTCAGGTCATGATCTCATGGTTCATGGGATCAAGCCCAGTGTCAGACTCTGTGCTGGCAGCAAGGAACCTGCTTGGGATCTCTCTCTTTCCCTTGTTCTCTGCCCCTCCCCCACTCACACTGTCTCTGTCTCTCTCAAAATAAATAAATAAGCTTTATAAAAAACAAAACAAATAAACAAAAAGCTATATATTAGTCTGCTTGGGCTGCTACAACAAAATGATGTAGACTGGCTGCTTCAACAGTGGAAATTTATTTTTTCATTGTTTTAGAGGCTGGACATCTGCATGTCCAGCATGCCAGCATGGCAGGGTTTTAGTGAGAGTTCTCTCCATGGCTTTCAGACAGCCATCCTTTCTGTGTGTCCCCACATGATGGGGGGTGGGCAGGGGAAGAATGTACTTTCTAGTGTCTCTTCTTCTCAGAGTACTAATCCCAAGATGAAGGCCCCACTCTCATGACCTAATTGAAACCTAATCACCTCCCAAAAGCTTCATATCCAAATTGCAACACTTTGGGGGTTTATGGCTTTAACATATGAATTTTGAGATGACACAATTCACAATATTAAAAAACGTTTCTAGGTCAGTCTAATAATGATAATAAATGATAATCATGTTAACTTGAATTCATTGATAAAAGCTAAAGCTCTAGCATCCTGATGTAATTCTTTAAAAACATTAAAATATTGGGGGAAAATTCCATTTAGAATGGCAGATTTAGAAAATGGAGATTTTGCAAAACCTAGGAAATGGCTTCTAAAATTATGGAATATCCTGTTGGGAGAACAGGATACTCCCACAGTGCCCAAGTATCACCTCCCAGATTATTTATTAATTCCAAAGGGTAAAAATGAACCTTTACAATGTGAAGACCTGGCAGTGGCCATCTGATCTTAACAATCACACTAAGTATCATTAGTAGTGGGACAATATGACATTATATACTTCCAGATTAGATGTGAAGTCACATTACATGTGTTGTGAATTAAGGATTCCTGACAAGCAGGCTTATCTGAATTTAATCAAGTCTAGACCTAGATTTCAGTCTCCATGAAATACAAAAAATAAAGGAACAGGTTAAATAACATCATGGGACACAATCTGAATACAGAGTATACTGTATAAGACAAATGTCCTTTACATTAAAAAAGTCAATGTCATGAAAACATGGGTTGTAAACTGTTCTAAATTAAAAAGAGATGGCCATCAAATTCAATATGCCAAATTTGATACTTTAAAATATGCATCTATAAAAGCATTTGGAGACAACTGGGAGGATACAATTAATGGATACATTAATTTCCTTGCTGAAATATTTAAAAGTCATTTGCAGGCATATGAAACTCCACCCCTTGATATTTCATTATGCAACCTCTAAAAATAAGAATGTTGTACTTAATGTCAATGTCATTGTTACATTATATAGACAGAAATATTTAAGAATTTGGCAACATGTCAATAATTGTTGAACTAATGGGAGTATATGAATTTTTTGTATTATCCATTTTGTATTATCCATTGTATTATATTTTCTCTATATTTGAAATTTTTAATTTCAGATACAATTAAATAACATCCACATCAGTAGAAATAAATCAGAAAATGACCTGAAGACCAACAGAAGAGCTATATGTAGAGAAGAAGGCTACATTGAAAAGGGTAGGGAGGGCAGAGATATGGTCAGGAGCCAAACGGATCCACAGGACTGTCCACAGGAGAGACTTCATGGGTATGGAAAAGGGAGAAGAGAGAATCCCTTGACAGGTGGCTCAGGCACAGGGGGGCCGACACTGGGAAGACAAATATGTATAGTACTTGGTTTTGAAGGCCAGAGGGACCTGGCTTGATAAGTGTTACAGTCAGTGGAGTTTAATATCTGGAGTTTTAAAATTCAGTGGGCTGAGTCCTTACCCTTTAAGAGAAAGCACACCAAACAGCCCTGCAGAGACACAGCATAGAAACAACAGTTTGACAAATGCCTAAAGTATTTAGAAGGTAGATTTCTTTCCTTTGTTTCCTTTTTTTATATATACAAAAATTTTTAAAGTTTTTATTTATTTATTTTGAGAGGGACAGAGAAAGAGAGAGCAGAGGAGGTGCAGAGAGAGAGGGACAGAGAAAGAGAGAGCAGAGGAGGGGCAGAGAGAGAGGGAGAGAGAATCCCAAGCAGGCTCCACACTGCCCGTGTGGAGCCCGATGTGTGGCGCTAACCCACTGGACTTGAGAAAAGACTGGAAGGCCTCAGTAAGACCCTCAACAAAGAGATAGAAGACATAAAAAATAACCAATCAGAAATGAAGAACTCAATAACTAAAATTAAAAATACACTAGAGGGAATAAATAGTAGACCAGAGAAAGCAGGAGAATGAATCAGCAACCTGAACGACAGAGTGATGGAAAGCAATCAAGCTGAACACGAGAGAGAAAAACAAATAATAAAAATAAAAATAGATTAAGGGAACTCAGCCACATCAATAAGCATAATAACATTCACATTATAGGGATACCAGAAGGAAAAGACAGAGAAAATGGGTCAGAAAATGTATTTTTAGAAATAATAGCTGAAAATTTCCCAAATCTGGGGAAGAAAACAGAAATCCAGATCCAGTATACACAGCAAAATCAACACAAGAAAGTCCACACCAAAACAGACAGTACTTAAAATAACAAAAAGTAGTGAAAAGAAAATTATAAAAGCAGCAAGAGAAAAAAATAGTTAAATACATAGGAAATCCCATAAGGTTACCCATTGATTTTTTTTCAGCAGGAATTTAGCAGGCCAGAAGGAGCAGCACTATATATTCAAAGTTCTGAAAGGAAAAACCTGCCAGCAAGAATAATCTACCCAGCAAGGCTGTCATTCAGAATAGAAGGAAAGATAGTTTCCCAGAAAAAACAAGTGTTAAATTATTCAACCTTAAAAGAAATGTTAAAGCAATTCTGTGAGTAGAAAGGAAAGGCCATAAGCAGGAGTAAGAAAAATAGGAAGCACAAAAGTAGTAAAATTAAGTATATATATAAAACTCAGTCAAGAGATTCATAAAATAAAAGTATGTTAAGTATCACACCATATCTGAAACATAGGAGGGAAAGGAATAAAAATTTAGTGCTTTTAGAAGGGATTTAAACTTAAGTGACCATCGGTTTAATATAGAATGCTACATGCATAAGTTGTTATATATAAACCTAATGGTAACCACAAATGAAAAACTAGTAATAGATATGCAAAAAATAAAGATAAAGGAATCCAAGTAGAGCACTAAAGAAAGCCAGCAAACCGTGAATGAAGAGAGCAAAAGAAGAAAAGGACAGAAAAGAACTCCAAAAGCAAACATAAAACAAGCAACAAAATGGCAGTAAGTACATACCTATTGATAATTACTTTGAGTGTAAATGGACTAAATGCTTCAACCAAAAGTCATAGGGTGACAGAATAGATAAAAAAGCAAGACTCGGGGCGCCTGGGTGGCTTAGTCGGTTGAGCGTCCGACTTTCGCTTAGGTCATGATCTCGCGGTTCGTGGGTTTGAGCCCCGCGTCGGGCTCTGTGCTGACTGCCAGCTCGGAGCCTGGAGCCTGTTTCAGTCTGTGACTCCCTCTCTCTCTGACTCTCCCCTGCTCACGCTGTCTCTCTCTCTCTCTCCTAGAAATAAATAAAAAACATTAAAAAAAAAATAAAAAAAAAAAAAGCAAGACTCATCTATATGTTGTTTACAAGTGATTAATTTCAGACCTAAAGACACATACAGATTGAGGCTGGAAAAGCATTTATCATGCAAAAAGAAGTGCAAAGAAATCCAGTAGCAATACCTATTTCAGACAAAACAGACTTTAAAACTAATACTGTAACAAGAGATATGGAAGATAATGGAAGAACATTATATAATAATAAAAGGGACAATCCAACAAGAAGATATAACAATTGCAAATATTTATTCACCCAAAATAGGAGCATCCAATATATAAAGCAATTAACAGCGAACATAAAGGAAGTAATTGATAGTAATTCAATAGTAGTAGAGGAGTTTAACATTCCATATACATCAATGAATAGATTATCTAAACAGAAAATCAGCAAGGGAACACTGGCTTTGAATGACACATTGGATCTGAACGATCTATTCTGAATACTCTATCCTGAAACAGTGGAATACACATTCCTTTCAAGTACATATGGAACATCCTTCGGAATGGATCACATGTGAGGCCCCAAAAAAGTCTCAACAAATTCAAAATGACTTAATCATACATGCATCTTTTTCTATCATAACACTGTGAAACTAGAAATCAACCATAAGAAAAAACCTGGAAAGAACATAAATACATAAAGGTTAAATAACATGCTACTAAACAATGAATGGGTCAGCCAAGAAATTAAAAAAAAAAAAATCAGAAAGTATATGGAAACAAACAAAAATGAAACACAATGATCCAAAACTTTTGGGATGCAGCAAAAGCTGTTCTAGGATGAAACTTTATAGCAATAGAGGCCTACTTCAAGAAGCAAGAATAATCTCAAGTAAACAACCTAACATTACCCCTAAAGGAGCTAGAAAAAGAAGTACAAACAAAACCCCAAAACAGTAGAAGGAAGGAAATAATAAAGATTAGAGCAGAAATAATGAAAGAGAAACTAAAACAATCGATACTTCAGATCAATGAAACTGACAGCTGCTTCTTTGAAAAGATCAACAAAATTGATAAACCTTTAGCCAAACTTATCAAAAACAACAAAGAGATGACTCAAGTAAACAAAACCAGGAATGAACAAGAATACTTAACAACTGACACCACAGATATACAAAAGAAATAGATACATTTCTAGACATATACAAACTCCTAAAACCGAATCAAAAAAATTAGAAAATTTGAACTGAACAGACTCATTACCAGCAATGAAATTGTTTTAGTATCAAAATGTTCCCAATAACCAAAAGTCCAGGACCAGATGGCTTCACAGGTGAATTCTACTAAATATTTAAAGAAACCTTAATACCTATTCTTCTCAAACTGTTCCAAAAAATAGACAAAGGAAAACTTCCATTCATTCCATGACGCCAGCATTACCCTGATACCAAAACTAGATAAAGACACTACAAAAAAAAGAGAACTGCAGGCCAATATCTCTGATGAAACTAAATGCAAAAATCTTCAACAAATATTAGCACACCAAATACAACAATACATTTTAAAAAATCACTCACCATGATCAAATGGGAATAATTCCTGGGATGCAAGAGTGATTCAATATTCGCAAATCAATCAATGTGATACCAATAAGAGAAAGGATAAAAACCATGTGATCATTTCAATAGATGAAGAAAGAGCATTTGATGAATTACAAGATTCATTCATGATAATAACACTCAACAAAGTAGGATTAAGAGGGACGTACCTCCACATAATAAAGGCCATATATATAAAACTCACAGCAAACATCATACTCAGTGGTAAAAAACTGAGCTTTTCTCTTAAGTTCAGGAACAAGACATGGATGTCCATTCTCAACACTTTTATTCAACATAGCACTGGAAGTCTTAGCCACAACAATCAGACAACAAAGGAAATAAAAGGTATGCAAATTGGTAAGGAGGAGGTAAAACTTTCACTATTTGCAGATGACATACTATATAAAGCCCGAAAGACTCCACCAAAAACTCCACCAAAACTAGAACTGATAAATGAATTCAGTAAAGTCACAGGAAATAAAATCAATGTGCAGAAACTTGTTGCATTGCTATACACTAATAATAAACAGCAGTCATAGAAATTAAGAAAACAATCTCATTTGCAGTTATACCCAAAATAATCAAATACCTAGGAATAAACTTAACCAAGGAAATGAAAGACCTCTGCTCTGAAAACTATAAAACACTGATGAAAGGAATTGAAGATGACACAAACAAATGGAAATATATTCCATGCTCATGGATTGGGAGAACCAATATTCTTAAAATGTCCATACTACCCAAAGCAATCTATAGATTTAATGCAATCCTTATCAAAATACTAAAAGCATTTTTCACAGAACTAGAACAAAAAATAATATACTCTGTATGGAACCATAAAGGACCTTGAATAGCCAAGGTAATCTTGAAAAAGACCAAAATTGGAGGTATCACAATCCCAGGTATCAAATTATACTACAAAGCTGTAGTAATCAGAGCAGTATAGTATTGGCACAAAAACAGACATGTAGATAAATGGAACACAATAGAAAACCCAGAAATAAACTCATAATCATATAGTAAATTAACTTTGACAAAGGAGGCAAGAATATGTAATGGGAAAAAGAGAGTCTCTTCAACAAGTGGTGTTGGGAAAATTGGACAGCTACATTGAGAACAATGAGACTGGACCACTTTCTTACACCAGACATAAAAATAAACTCAAAATGGATTAAAGACCTAAATGTGAGACCTGATACCATAAGAATCCTAGAAGAAAACACAGACAGTAATTTCTCTGACATCCATCATAGCATCATTTCCCTAGATAAATCTCCTGAGGGAAAGGAAACAAAAGCAAAAATAAACTTGGACAATATCAAAATAAAAACTTCTTCATGGCAAAGAAAACAACCAATAAAATTAAAAGACAACTTCCTGAATGGGAAAATATATTTGCAAATGACACATCCCTTAAAGGGTTGGTGTCTAAATTATATAAAGGACTTAGATGACTCAATACCGAAACAACCAAATAATCCAGTTAAAAATGGGCAAAAGACATGAACAGATATTCCTCCAAAGAAGACATCCAGATGGCCAACAGAAACATGAAAAGATGCTCAACATCACTTGTCATCAGGGAAATGCAAATCAAAACCACAATGAAATATCATATCACACCTGTCAGAATGACTAAAATCAATTAACACAAGAAACAATAATTGATGAGGATGTGTAGGAAGAGGAACATTCATGGACTGTTGGTGGGAATGCAAACTGGTGCAGCCACTCTGGAAAACAGTATGGTGGTTCCTTAAAAAATTAAAAATGGAATTACCATATGATCCAGTAATTCCACTACTGGGTGTCTACCTCAAGAATATGAAAACACTAATTCAAAAAGGTATAAGCACTTTTTATGTTTATTGAAACATTATCTATAATAGATAAATTATGGAAGCAGCCAAGCATCCACTGATAGATGAATGACTAAAGAAGAGGTTGTTTAAAAAAAAAATAGGTTGTATATATGCTCAATGGAATATTATTCAGTCACTAAACAGAATGAAATTTTTCTATTTGCAACAACATGGATGGATCTAGAGGGTATAATGTGAAGTGAAATAAGTCAGAGAAACATGAATACCATGATTTTCCTCATATGTGGAATTTAAAAACCAAAGAAAAAAGAGACAGGCCAATAAACAGACTCTTAACAATAGAGAATAAATTGATGGTTACTGCAGTGGAGGAGGGTGGGAAGGTGCATGAAATAAGTGAAGGGAATCAAGAGTACATTTATTGTGATGAGCACTGATTAATGTAAAAAATTGGTGAATCACTATATTGTATCGCTGAAACTAATACAACACTATATGTTAATTACTGAAATTAATATTTAAAATGTCTACATATATACTCCTCCTTATCCTATCCACCAAATTCCCCAACTATCTTCAGATTTTTAAATTTTATTATGGAAATTTTCAAGTATATATAAAAATTGTAGCCCAGCATTGTAATTTCGGTTTTGCATGTTAGATATTATCCTTAGAAAACTCCCCTATCATTTGCAAAACTAGTAATTCTTCCAAGATGTACACTCTCCACAAGTTAAATATTCTGTAAGGGAAGATACTCTCAGAGAAATTTAGACCAATAAGATCAGAAGCAGAAATCCTTAGTGCAATTCTCAACCTTTTTGTGGATGAATATATATCCTTACTTCAGTTGGAATCAGTTCTAAAACACAGCATTGTTTTGGATACAGTATTTCTTACTATCCAAAATCAAATCAATGCTTAATATGAAGTACAGAATATATCTCATAACTAGCATTACCAGAAGAACCTGTTCAGGTATGTCATTCAGTTTAATTCATTGTTATTGTGAAATGAGCTTGTAAAACAGATTTGAAATTTAGTTCTCTGTCCTGAAAACCAGTTAAAGTGGAAAGTAAATATGCCAATCAGAAGACTGATATTTTTGGCACTTGATAATTAAGCTGCTAGCACTTAGTTCAAGAATGAATGAAGAATTCTAGTTAGTAAATGAAATGAACCTAGCAGAACATCGATTAAGAACAAGAAGCATTTAAAAAAATAATAAAAGGAAAGAAAGAAAGACTTAAGTCAAAGTTCAGAATACTGTTAGAGAGGAAATAAGAAAAGGAAGTGGTTTACAGACTGAGGATTTTTATATATAAATTTGAGGTTTTTACCTTTATTGAAGGAAACATAAGAGTTATAATTTTTTAAAAAAAGAATACATTATGGGAAGAAACTGGTAAAGCATATAGTAATTATATTTTCCCATTAATCAGTTTTCCATTGTGTAACCAGGTGCTCTCTCATGGTGTGATTTTGAAGGATGATAGAAGATTGTATAACAATTACGTGCTGGATTCTTTTACATAGCTTCTAATTTCTACAACAACCCCAGAAGACAGTTTATCCTCTCCATTTTATCACTGAGTGAGTTGAAGTTTGGAGAAGTTAAGTATGGATACAAATCACAGTATTAGTAGATTGTAAAAAGAAATCTTATGCTCAAGTTTCTCTGGTTCCAAATTAATGCTTATTTTTCTGAGGCTAAGCAACAACAATAGCCCAAGTATGTGTTCATAAGTTAAGCCTACCCTCACAAGATTTGGGATTCCTGAGCTGTTAACAAATGCAAAGTTATACAATTTGATTATTATCTAATCAAATCTGAAAAAGTAGAACTTAAAAGAATGAGCTTTTTAAAACTGCCAGTTGTGGTTAGAAATGGAAAGAACAAACAGTTCCCAGAAGACAGAGTATAAACACATGCACACACACATATTCTTTAAATAAACATGTATATATACACATACATATTTTTTAAAACACCACTCTAGTAAAAAAAAATGACAAAAACAATAATGTGTCCATTTTGCCTATCAACCTGGCAAAATTATTTTAACACTAGCAAGAGTGCTATGACATAGATGTTTCCATAATTGCTCTTGGGAGTCAAAATTGGCATTATCTTTCTTAAAAGCAATGTATGGTATGCAAAAGCTTAAAAAAAAAAACCCTGTCATCTAGCATTTCCACTCTTAGAAATTTAGCCCTACCAAAATAAAATTAGATATCATGGCAATATTTTATGTTTATTTTTTCTGAGAGAGACACGCAATGTGAGTGGGGGAGGGTCAGAGAGAGAAGGAGACGTAGAATCCGACATAGGCTTTAGCCAATGGGTTATTAGCACACATGATACAAGTAGGAACTTGGAAAATGTTGGTATAATTGGGCTTGCCATGCTCTTGCTTACTGCCATCACTATGAGAAGGCCATGTTTGTGTTGACCAACTAACTGATCCCAAAATCAGAAACACCAAAACCATCCTAGCTGAAACCAACCTAGGTCATTGAGAAATCTCAAGAAATGAATGATTGCCACTCATATAATTTGAATCTCTCAGACTTTTGAATGAAATAAAATGTTTGTTGTTGTAGTCACTAAAATTTCATTGTTATTTTTTGTACAACATTACTGTGGCAATAGATAACTTGTGACTCCATTCAATGGTGGTCATAGAAAAGGTGGTCTATTCAGTTTCTTCTATCTCACCATCTTTCTACAATTCCCTTTTCTTATGTTCAGAGGAACATAAAGAACAGAGGAAAAGTAACAGAAAGCCACTGCTTAAGCAAAATGTTAAGAATTATGAAAAATCTGAGACTATATTACTTGTAAGCTAACAAGTTAGTCTGTCACAGGTTCAAGAATGCTGGTAGAAAACACAAGACTCTTGTATCAGAGAAGAAGAGTAGTTTGTTACTAATGGCAAGAATGTAGCCACAACATCACTAGTTTTGTGCTGTTTTCCCAAATCTCAATTCCCACATGAGGTCAGAAAGAGGGCCAGATGACACCTGCATATGAAATGGGTAGCATTTCAGAAGAAGAACTTTGAGGGTCGCCTGGGTGGCTCAGTTGGCCAAGCCTCCGGCTTTGGCTCAGATCATGATCTCATGGCTCATGAGTTTGAGTCCTGAGTCAGGCTCTGTGCTGACAGCTTGGGGTCTGGAGTGTGCTTTGGATTCTGTGTCTCCCTCTCTCTCTGCCCTTACCCTGCTCTCTCTCAAAAATAAACATTAAAAAAAAATAAAGAAAGAAAAAAATAAAGGGGAAGAAGAACTTTGAGCTTAGGGAACCCAATGTTTTAAGACAGGCACTTGGTGAGCTTGACCTTTGCTCCCAAAGAAGACGTCTTCATTACACTAGTCAGAAGCATTCTTGCCCTTTGCTCTGGAGGGGGACACTATCCCTAACTTCCATGACCATTTGCTATACAAATGTTCTTTAGAAAATAAACCAGAACAAAATGTAGTCCATACTTAATTTGAAAGACTCATGAAGAATGGGAAGAATTTTCTCCCAACAAAGATGTCTACCAAGAAACAGAATGGCAGTCTCTTTTTCTAGCCGATTATTCTCAATTGTTGGAGGAAATTCTCTTTGACCCTGTCCTCGCTACCACTCCCACTGACAACCATTCACACTCTTTCATTGTCCTGACTCTCAGACTTCTTATATAGACTGAGAAAGGATGGTGGGCACCAGTTATTTCAGAGCCAGTTCTGTGGCCCCTAAGCAATCCCTAGTCCAATTCTCAGGCAACAGGAAAAGTCCCCATTCTAGTATAAATGGACTGTATTGTTTAATTAGTGTATGGATGACAGACTCTCCAAAAAAAAATAGTGGAAGCTAGTAGCAGATATTTGATTTAAAAAAAACTCGCAGCCATACAAATTTCTATGTGCAGCATAGATGTGTAGTAATAAAACTTGGCAACAGATACTATATGAATAAGGTTTGCAATAATCTTAGATGGAGAAGTTCTTTTTTTAGAATATTCCAGATGTCAATATTATGTAACCTATGAAGCAAAGAAGACTTAGAACTGGATTCCATAAATGGTAAATATTCTTTTTGTGAATGAGTTCTCAAAGTTAACAGACAAGCTATTGCAACCAACCAAATGTATTGCAACCCAATACATTTAAAATATGTAAGGGATTCCTTAGTATCCGTGAGAAAATACTAGGCAATTGTGGTGGCCTTGAAAATATATTACTCTGATCTCCCTTGAAGAGAAACTATGACAAAAAGTGTGGTTGGTGAAATAGGTGATAGGAATTGAAGGGTACACTTTCCATCATGAGCACTGAGCAATGCAGAACTGCGGAATCGTTGTACTGTATACCCAAAACTAATATAAAACACTGTGTGTTTACTATATTGGAATTAAAATCGAAAACAAACAAGCATACAAACAAACAAACAAACAAATAAGAAGGCTAGTTGGTGGATAGCTGCAACATTTTGGGATCCACTGCAATATTCACACCAAAGCCACTTTCTCTAGGTCTGCCAATAACTGAACGAGGCAGGGTACCAGGGTCTAACCATTCCCACCCATAACAGGACCTCTCCGACAGGCATTATTGGCCTCGCTGATATTTTTTCAGAGCTGCAGTGCCACGGAAGACTCCTATGTAGTCATCTTTTCTTCCTTCTCTCCTTTCACGGGTGTCAAATCAGCACTAAGATTAGACGCTTTCACTGTTTATACCAAGGCACTTTTACCCTTCTTTTAGAAACAATTATACATTTATAATTTCAAATTTTGAAGGCAACCAATTGTTTTCCTGACATAAAATCAGAAACAGGAAAGTATAAAGGTGGCAGTTTTACATCTTAACATTAACAAATCATAAATCAACTGTTAAGATGGATGCTACTCTTAAAAGATAATTAACAAATGATCTTATAAACTAATGACAGATAAAGCAGTATCTTTCCCACCCCAGACTAATACTCCATGACAGCATAGCCAGCTAAAGCAACAGCAACACTAAGTTTCATTGCAAAAAGGAAAACAAAAACAAAAGCAAAACAAGAAAGAATTCTCCCCTCCCTATTACATTCTACTATTCTATTAGCAGGTCACCATTTTTTATCCTATAAAGTTTGAAATGCAATTACAATTAATAATAAATGCCTCTGTATATGTTCAGCTTGTCATCTGCTTCTTAGAGGGTCCAAACAGACAAATAACCCAATAAAAAATAGCAAAAATTTGAACAGGCTATTCATTAAAAAAGAAATTCAAAGTAGGTATATAAACATATACATATAGTACACACACATAAATAGAAGTATGGAAGGCAGAATGAAAGAAATATATTATAAACATATGAAACTAAAGACCGACTATAGGAAAGAAAATGGAATTAGAATTCAGAAAATCAAGGCCAACCTCCTGAAAAGCAGTATTATTTATGGATGAAAGAAAAGGCTATAAAGATCAGTCGTCTTAGTAATCACAATGTTTAAATTTACTGAGCACTTACTGTGTGCTGAGCTCTGTTGTATGAGTTTCCAAGAATTAGCTCACAACAATCCTGTAGACAGGTACTACTACTATCACCATTTTAGAGATGAGGATGTTGAAGGTCAGAGAGGTTAACTGACTTGGATTTAAATAAAATTTTAAAAATACAATAATAAAATAAAATAAATAAAATTTTAGAAGAGAAGTTAAGTAATATGCCCAAGTTGTTTAAAAAGAATCCATTCAAGTTCAGTTTGAAAGTCATATATATAATAATTTAGAGATTATTCTAAATGCCATTTTAAAATATAATGGGAAATGATAATAGAATGAAATATAGCACTCAACCATAGCTTACTTTTGTGACCGCGGGCACATTTTTTAACCATTCTGGACTTAGTTGTCCCATCTAGACTAAAGCGATGATACTTCATTATTTTCTAACTATGCTTTGGAAATTATATTGAAATAAATAAATGATCACATGCTATACAAATATGAAATCTTAATCTTAGCTTATATGCTACATAAATAAAATTTTTAAAAAGAGAATAGCTATAAAGTATAATTTAGAAAATTCTAAATATAGAGACATGTAATAAATAGAGCCAAATATCAACTGAAAATTCATGAAAGCCAGTTATTTTCATTCTTCCTCAACTAAGTATCTACCCATGTATGCATGTATGCATATGTGTATACCTGAAGATTTGTAAGTAAATAAGCATTTTATCAGAGCTGGTAATAAGCAAAAAACTTTAAATGTCACTACTTTCCAAGTTCACCCTCTTGGGAAAGAAACCGTAATAATGAATCAGATTATTGAGGTTCTTTTAGACAAATAATTTATCTTACTCATAAAGCATAAGATGCCATGGTGATTATTTTTGGGTGTAGAATTAGAGGGAAAGGACAAGAATGGAATGTTCTCATTGATTCTGAAATAGTCTGTTCAACCTCTAGTTAGCTTTATGACTTATCCTCTCCCATTTTAGTTCTCTAATTCAATTATTTCTCTTTTTGAACTGGGGCTGTTCTCTTACTGAATGTTAGCCATATAAAAGTAGCCAAATACATTAAACAGTACAAGGACCTGAAAGTATTTTGGGTTTTTACATTTACTATTAGGGCCACATCACAGACTCACATGGCAACAAGCTCACTTAACATAAGACAAGCTGTTAGTGTGGTGCTCTATAACTCTATTGTTCTATCCTGAATTATATAAAGTATAGAATCATAGTAGGGAGATTTATATAGTTTATAATAGTTTATCCAATAGTTATCAAATCTGTGCAATTATGAAAAGTAACAACTCTAATAAGTAAATACCCATTAAGTAACCAATATTTTGAATATTGGAATTGTAATACTAACTACTAATGTATTTATAATTTTTAAGTGTATCTCATGCTATCCTTTGAACCTGGGGATGCATTTTTCTTAGGACAGGAAGTTTATTCTTTCCTTTGTACTATTTTTTGTTTTTATGTCAGAGAAAATGAAAGAAATTCAGGGGTGCGGCTCAGTTCTCTGCTGGTGGCTATAAAATGGATTCACTGGGCAAGATATTGTATACACACACACACACACATACACACAACATACTTTAAGGCAATATTTGTTTATCACCAGAATTTATTTTCTCTTTCATTCTGTAAAGATCCTTAGGACAGTCTAATGTTCATTTTTAGATTGAATTTATATTCCTTTGAAATAAGGATAAATCTTTAAATGTCAGAGATACGATATTAACTCAATCTATACACCTATATTATAAATAATACTGGTGAGTTGATTTTAAAATTTACTAGTATTTGGCTTTTTGTTACATTTTCTTTGATGCAAAGTTTAAGTAAACTTTTTAACACACTGAAAAAAGACTTTATGATTTGTGTGGGGAAAAATAAGCAGTGACAAAATAGTATGCCAAAAAGATATTTGTAATAGCTTTCAATATTATATATTGGTGGTGTTTTAAATTAGTCACTATTTGTACTTATAAGGAGTTAAACTAATTTTTCTTTTGCCACATTAGAATTGAGACCAACCTAGTTCCCCATACTAAAATTGATGTAGACATAGTGGTTGACTTAGGGTGGGGATTTTCTCTCTGTGGTCAAACATTCATGGGGTTCCCACACCAGTATTCAGTTTTATAAATCATGATGATAAAGCTTAAGGTGAAACTGGATTTCTCTTGCCCATCCTTAAAGTAGTTTAAGAAGGAAAATGATTGTGTTTACCATAGCCTATTGTAGCAACAGTAGTTAAGTAATTATGTCTCTTATACTCTTTCATGATACACTTCTCAGTGGCCATTTGTGCCTTACACCAGTGGTAACAAACAGAATCATTTCTCTGTTTTCTATGTAAAAGTGGAGTGATGATTTGTAGGACTATTTTAGTTTGAGAGCTTGATTCTCTACTGGCTTACCAGACCAGAAGAGCAACATCTGTCTACTAAACCAGCAAAGTAGCATCTATCAAATAAGGAAGTAACATGTATCTTTCAGCCAGGAGGGGAGGAGAATTGGCCAACCAGACCAAGAGAGTAGCACCAGATCAGAAGGGTATTACCGGTCTACCAGATCAGGAAGGCAACATATGTATACTAGAACCAATGTTTAATATCTATCCGAAAACAAGGAGGGTATCCTCTGCTTACCAGACCAAAGGGGTAGCATTTTTCAGACCCCAGAGCAAAGAATATTAAAGGAGTTTATTTCATTTTTGTTATTTGTCTACTTGTTTTAAAAATCATATTATTAGAAATCCTAGTGATTTAAAAATCAAAGATCCATTTATGTATTTTGGTGTGAAAGTATAAGCATTAGAAAACAAACTCTTGAATATAACGTATTATATAAGCAGTAGGAGATGCCCGAGAACAGATTATCAGTACTTCTAGCTCTGCAGAATTTAGTTTCAGATAGTAAACATATTCTTTTTTTCTAGTTTATTTATTTATTTTGAGAGAGAGAGAGAAAGAGAGAGAGAGAGAGAGAGAGAGAGAGAGTGTGTGTGTGTGTGTGTGTGTGAGAGAGAGCAGGGAAGGGGCAGAGGCAGAGGGAGAGAGAGAGAATCCCAAGAAGGTTTGGCACTGTCAGGGCAGAACCTGGCACAGGGTTCAATCCCATGAATTGTGAGATTGTGACCTGATCCATAGTCAAGAGTTGGATGTTTAACCAACTGAGCCACCCAGGTGACCCAGATAGTGAATATATTCTAAGTACAATATTTATTCAACTTAATATTTTAAGAAAAGCTATGGGATAAATACATTTATACATAGGCTGACTTCACTAAAAAGTCTAATGATACATTTTTTTCTTGAGAACACCTTAATATGATGTGAAGCAATTTGCAATGTCAGAAATCTAAAATCTTTATGTATAATTTCCATCTTATTCCAAAAATATGATTATACAGTAAATAAATCAAGAAACTGTTCTTATTAAGGTACATCAATAGAATATATCAGTGTTGTTATGACACATTATCTAGACATTCTTATTAATCTGGTTCAAACTAGAAAATAACAAAACTATTTCTGTGGGAGAACAATAAGTTTTGAAGATAAATACTATATATTCTATGAGAATTATATATTTTAATAGCTAAAAAAAACCACAGAACTATTTACTTATTCTTTCATTTATTCATATTCCTTATATTATTTTTAGAGATTTGAGTTGATTTCTGTCCAGAGAAGACAAATGCAGAAACCAAAAGGGAATGCTAGAGTATCAGCTCTGGTCACATAGATAAGTAATTTTTCAACTTTATTGCCATACCTCCTCTTTAGAGCAAATATTGTATAACAACTTCTTTACTATCTTGATATTAATTAATAGCTTATAACTTAACTCTAATGTAATAAAAAACAATACAATGCCCTAATTTAAAAGAAAACTAAAATGACAGTTTGTTTCTATCTATGCTTCTATCTATACATTTTGGTGTTATATATAATTATACTTACTACACCAATTTAATAAATTGAATAAATATAAATAATTTTATAGACATTTTACAAATGTTTTTTAGAAAATATTACTATGTTTTAATATATAGATATGCCTCAACTAAAATGAAATATATATATATTTACACACACTCTTTAGCAAGATATCACTAGAAGACAAAGAAGTAATCAGACAGGGCGCCTGGGTGGCTTAGTCGGTTAAGCGTCCGACTTTTGCTTAGGTCATGATCTCGCGGTTCGTGGGTTCGAGCCCCGCGTCGGGCTCTGTGCTGACTGCCAGCTCAGAGCCTGGAGCCTATTTCAGAGTCTGTATCTCCCTCTCTCTCTGACCCTCCCCTGCTCACACTGTCCCTCTCTCTCTCTCTTCTAGAAATAAATAAAAATAAAAATAAAAAGAAGTAATCAGACACTTGAACCTAAATGTTGACTCACCACGAATGTGACAAGTGCAAAGGCAGACTGATGTAGGTGTGTTATAATAGTGACTCAAATACAATGAAATAACATTCAAAACAAAACAAAGGTCAAATTCTACTTGGTTTATACCTTTGTTATATTTCTGGAAAATTCTTAAAACTAGACAAAAACTACTTAGTGTGTGCGGTAGCTACTCTCTGAAGAATGACCCTCAATATTCTTCTCACTATACAGGCAAGCTGCCTCTCACTTCAAGAGGTAGAGTTGGTTTGTCCTCACCTTGGACTGGCCTTGACTGATAGAAAGCAGAAAGTGCTATTCTGGGGCTTCTGAGCCTAAGTCTGAAGAGGACTGGCAGTCTCCAAGTGTCACCTCTTGGGAACCAGCTACTATGTTAGGAGAAGGCCAAGCCACATGGAGAGACCTTATGAAGGAGGTCTGAGGTGCAACTGACAGTTCCAGGTCAACTCTCAATGGTGAGAGTGAGCCATCTTGGATAGTCAAGATCTACTGAGCCCATTTGAGTGCAGCAACACTCAACATCACATGGAACAGAAGAATGTGCTAACTGAAATTTAGGAGGTAATATATCTCTGCTGTTTTAATTCTCTAAATTCTGGGTTGTTTGACTATACAGCAGTAGACAACCAAAACAGCATTTACATGTGAAACTGAATTAGGTTCCAGATTCGAGCCAATATAACCAGGTTTTTCATCTACTTGAAGATCCACAGGTATATCTGAAAGTCTTGCAGGACAGGGAAGAGTTCTTCACTGTGAGGGACTGTCCTATACAATGCAGGATGTTTATTGCCTCTAGCCCATACCCTAAATGTCAGTAGTGTTTCCTGGTTATTATGACAATGAAAAACATGTCCACAAATTTCCAAAATGCTCTCTGGGGGGATGGTACTAACTCTTCAAAGCACCACTAACTAAAATGATTATTTAAATAGTGACTACAATGATGGGTACTTAGAAATGTAGAAATGAAATACAATCCATGCCTTCAAGAAACTCATAGCTCAATTAACAAGATGAAGAAATACATGAAATTATAACATAGAGTGATAAAAATTAAGATGGAGAAGTTTTCCTGCCACTATGGTTGCACCATGGAGGACCAGTAGTTAAATCAGCCCTGGGAAGGGTCAGAATAAGTTTCTTGAAGTTATTATTGAGCTGAGTTCTGAAGTGATCCGGGTGGAGAAGAGGGAGACTGAAAAGTCAGGCAGAAGAAACAGCTTGTGCAAAGGCATGGCACGGGGTACCAGCAGCCATAAAGGTAACAAGGTAGGATAGGGCCAGGTGGTAACCTATCTCTTATGCCCTGCTGCAGAGTTCATTTAGATGTGAAGGTAATTCTGGAGTACTTACCACACTAGTATTGTAGCAGTTAGTTTGGGACCCTGTGACTTGTTCTGGGCATTAGATACGGGTAGGATAGATGTCAACCTAGCCTTAGAGAGCAGCACCTGCAGCCTTCTAATTCACTCTTTCCCTGCCTTATGTTGGATGCCACAAGGTCCAGAGGGCAAAAGAGGGCTATCTGACTTATATCAAATGTATGAAGAGTAAACTTTTACCATGTTAAGCCACTGAGGTTTGGGGGTGGTGGTGGGAGGGAGTACCAATCAGAATTCTACCAGAAAACAAATCATTCTAGATGGTTCAAATTAAGAGACTTTAATGAAGGAAATCCTTTCAGAGGTGTGGGCAGGGAAAGGGGAGAAACATGGGCATCGGGAAGCTGTTCCCACTCCTACAACTGAAAGGGCAGAGAGGCAATAGAGTTATCAGCGAGCCCTGGGAGCTGGTGCTAAGGGGGAGAAACCGCCCAGTAGGAACTCTAGTCATGAAGAGGCATTGCCACTGCCAGAAGAAGGGCATAGAGCCAGAAAAATACCGTTACCTTCCTCTTCTCCTGTCCTTCAGTCCTGAGAGGGTATCCCCATTGGGCAAACCCAATCATAAAACAACCTTGAGAGAGCACAGGTGATACCGTGCACTGGAGCTCTCGCCTTCTGAGGCACAGAGCTGTTCAGTGAAGGTAGGAGAATGGCTCTGAAGAGTAAAGGGGACAAGCAGTTCATGAAGTTTGTCTGTTGTGGCAACTAGCCTTAATTACTCTAACACAAAACCACTGAGGGTACTGAAGCAGATTTTTAGAATAAGTTCTATTGAAATACAATTCATATGCCATAAACTTCATCCTCTTAAAGAGTACAATTCAGTGGTGTTTAGTATATTCACACAATTGTGCAATCATCCACAGAATCTAATTCTAGAACACATGGAATTTCATCACATTCTCCTGTCTCTCCCCAAAATACCATACCCACTAAGTAGTCCCTCCCTGTCTCCCTTTTTCCCCCAGCCACTGGCAACCACAATCTACTTTGTTTCAATAGATTTGTTTATTCTGGATGTTTCATATAAATGGAATCTTACAACATATGGTCTCCATGTCTGGCTTCTTTTATTTAGTGTAATACCTGTAAGTTTCATCCATGTTGTAGTACGTGTCCATTTTTATTGCTGGATAATATTTCATTGCATATAGTAGAGTTTTCAAAGATGACACCTGTGTAGAGAATAGGATGGACCAAACTGAAAATCAATGGAAGAGGAATGTGTATAAGTGGGGGAGTTATCATATCCTCTAAAAGCATTCTCTTAAATTGTTTTCAGACCAAGAAATACGTTAGAGAGAATAAACAGCACTCTTACTTCCTGGCCCAAAACAACCTCTTTTCCTGGGTTCCCATCTCAATGAATTACACCAGAATCTAGGAGTCATGTTAGGATCCTCCATTTCTCTCACCCTCCACATTAGATCACTTTTTCCTGTGCATCTTACCACTTGAATAGTCCTCTCTCCTCTATGCTGATGGCCTTTGTTGAGGCCCTCAATAGGTCACACTGAACTACAACATTAAGTGCCTAACTGATGTCTTTTGTTCATTGTGCCCAATATGTTCTATCATCAGGAGAAGGAATAATGACAGAAGATGGATGGATAGGGGAGGAGCAGTTCCTTATCTCATTGTTGAGTTAAGAAACAGAAATGGGGCATGTATAGCCCTAAACCCTTCCTCTGTTCATCCAGTTAGGAGTTAGTACCTTCAGGGAGCACTCAGTCTCTTCCCTATCATGTAAAAAGGACTATCCTACCAGTATTAAAGTGAGTGGATGGCTAAAACTGTTTTTTTTTTAATTTTTAATTCTATTTATTTATTTTGAGCGAGAGAGCAAGCATGAACAAAGGAAAGGCAGAGAGAGAAGGAGGGAAAGAATCAGAAACAGGTTCCATGGACTATCAGCATGGAGCCTGATATGGGATGCAATCTCACTAATTGTGAGATCATGTCCTGAGCTGAAATCAAGAGTCTGTCATTTAACCAACTGAATCACTTAGGTGCCCTGGCTAAAACTGTTAATATCTGGTATTCAGAGAAGATAGCTTCTTTGGCTTTACATTAAGTACTGTCTTCTTGCTTAGCCATTAGTTTAATAAAGGTAAGTTTTGCTTCCATTTGCTACAAACCATTTTATAATTTTTTTTCATCACAAGCTGAGAAATGACTGTAGCAAATACCAAATTTACTGTTTTCTCAGTAGCCAAGTAGAAAGGGAATCATGATCAATTATGAAATTTTTATTAATAAAAAAGAACAGGTTTTAGAGAAAGCAATTTTTTGAGTGTTTAATTATAAGATAAAATTTGGAACGTGGCATATCATGAATAATGCCATCAATATTTCAAGCAAATGCAAAGACAAATTTTGTATCTTTTCGATCACAGTAACTGTCTTAGTCTAACAACCCCAGAAAATCAGATCTGAAATGAAAACTTGCATGCAGAATTTTATTAGAGAGTACACTTAGGAATAAAACCTGTAAAAAGGTGAGGAAAGCAAGTTCAGGTAGAGGGAGAAGTTGAACTGAGGATCAGTTAAGAAGGGAAGCATCAGCCAAATCCACAGAGAATTGGGAAGACCTGTAGAGTTGTCCCCAAATTAAGGTAACAAGGCTCGGCTCTTGTATTGCAATGCTAAGTCACCAAAGCAAAGTGCACTTCAGGGAGGGGACACAACCATGGTCCAAGCAACAACCTTCTGCTGAGGACAATGCTCAGAGAAGGAAGGGCTTAGCTGTGAGCTGTCAGTAGCCAGCACCTCTATCCACTGGGAAATAAGTGACTCAATCCCAAAAGGTCAGTCAATCTTGGCAATACACTGTAATATCCATTTCACTTCACTCCTCCCATTACTCAATTTTATTTGCTTTTCTAGAGAGTTCATCCCATATCCAGAATTCTGGGTTCTTTTTTCTGCAGACACCTATAAGAGGAAAATAAGTGGGATAAGCCACAGTCCTTGTTGTCACAGAGTCTTAATGCTACAACTGAAATTCATAATGACCCTTCTCCTTACCAGTCCTAGATTTTCTTCACCTTCAGCTAGAATCTCTGATAGTCTAGGTGGCCTACCTTGGAGGGTCACCCACACTCATTCCTGAGAGTCCTGAGCCCCTTCTCAGGCCATGTGGACTGTACTTGTTCATTTAACATCAAAATTCTGTAAGAGGGTGTCAAGAGATACACTTGTGGCTTGCCTAAGGCTATACATACTCTTCCCTGCTTCCATATGGAATAGTAGCCCTATCTGCTTCTGATGACATGGGTCATTTACTCCTGCCAGTATAGAGACTCTTTTCTTGGTCTGTTGGTCTCTTGGAATGAGGAGTCTGAAGTGACTGAGAGCAACCAGAAGGGCTTTTACTGTGTCCTCAGATAAAAGCATTAGACCTTTGGGAACTAGGAGCTCTAGGTCTTCAGAGTCTAAGCAGGATAGAAAGCACTTATTCTTTAAGGGCTTGCTTGGAGTAGAGCTATTACTACTTTCACTCTGTGTTCTTGATTTCACATACTCTATCTATTAGGGAAATTATACCATGTAATTAGGTGTTGATTTAAGGTGTATTATGTGTAGCTTTTCCCCTAATTGTACCTTCAATTCTATCAAAAGCAAGTTCTGGGTGGCACTTTCTGTGATAAGTGGATCCAGTAGACATTGTATTTGTTTCATTTTGTTGCTGTAACAAATTTACTGGATTGAAAGAAACCAAATTTAATATCCCACATTTCTGATGGTCAAAAGTTCTAAAATAAAGATGTTAGAAGGGCTGTGTTTCTTCTAGAGGCTCTAGGGAAGACTACATTTCCTGGTCTTTTCCAGTTTCTAGAGGCTTCCTGCACTCCTTGGCTTATGGCCCTTCCTCCACAGTCAAAGCCAGCAGCATAACAATTTTAAATCTTTCTCTCTTTCTCTCTCTTCTCTCTCTCCCTCTTCTCCTTTCCTCTTTTTGTCATCACATCCTTTCTGATTCTGTTTCCATTGTCACACTGCCTTCCCTCACTCTGATCCTCCTGCCTCCTTCTTGTAAGAATACTTGTGATTACATTGGAACCTTCTGGATAATCCAGGATAATCTTCATCTAAAGATCCTTACTATAATCTCATCTGCAAAGTCCCTTTTGCCATGTAAGGTAACATATTCACAAATTCTAAGCATTTAAATGTGGATAATTTTGGAGGGGGATCATAATTCAGTCTACTACAGACATATATCTACTGTCATATATCATTTACTATAACGTGAACCTTTTGGTCTGAGACAGTGCTTTTCAGGATCCCATTATTTCTGAAACAGAATTCTGTGAGCCTTAATATAATGGTTCTGGCCAATGTGGCAGGGAAGGCAAATCCACTGCAGGACACGTATCACTCCCAGGTAAGTTGAATCACTGGCCTTTCTAGGGTAGAATATAATAGATCTTCTTACAAGTGGCTGTTTGGTCTCCTTCAGGGATCATGGTGTATTAAGGTCTTAGTGTTGGTCTCTTTTGCTGGTAGGTTGTACTTTTGGTGGTGCAGCAGCTAGATTAGCATTGTTAAGGGAGAGCATTAACTGGAAGTTCCATGAATAACCTCCATCTCTGCACCATGGCTACTCTGTGCATGTGCTCTCTGTGCCTCCAGTGGGTGGACAAAAGTAGAGTCTAGCTAATATGAACTAGCAGAGTCATCCTATCTATGTGGTCATTCATTGTCTCTATCATGATGGAATGTTATCTGACAGGCATCACCATGTGATTTGATTCAAAGACTGCCACACTTCACACCCAGTCCCATAGGTCCATACTTATGTCTCTTTCACAGTCCTCCTTCCCAACTTTCAATCTTTTTACTTCCAGGCCCCTACCGAACACCCACGCCATCTGCTACTACCTAGGAGTCTTACTTCAGGCTGTTGCTCTTTATGTGCAAAATGGATGCTCCTAGACAATGCACGAAGTGCCAACTATCAGGAGGATTTTGCCTCATCACTATCAGATCATAGTGTCGCAGCAGTTCATCTCAGCTTGCATCTACTGACCAAGTCAACCTTTGCTTGAACCAAGCCTCTTTCCTCCTCCACCAGTCAGTCTTAAGGGACTCCCCAATCCCATGAAGCCATATGTTTAAGCTTAGAGGCAGGTCCTAGTGCAATAACGGTTGATAACATAGGAGTCTGGCCACACTTTCATGCAGCTTACTTTTGCTCTGGCCCTGCTCATGCCCAATCTTGGATATATTACTTATGTCTCACCACAGGTTTTACTGGGCCTACTGGGCATTATTGGTTAGTGGGGCTGACAAAACTCAGCTCCTGATAGGCAGTTCTAGCCACTTGACATCTCATGGTGAGGTGCTCTGTCTCTGTCAGGGCTCAAATAGCCTACCAGAAGCCATTTTTCAATAGTGTATTGTTATTGTTGTTGTTGTTAAAATTTGTTTTTGCCTTGATTCAGAACCCTTGGACTTTTTTTTTTTTTTTTTTTTACAAATAGTTTATTGTCAAATTAGTTTCTACATAACACTCAGTGCTCATCCCCAAAGTGCCCTCCTCCATGCCCATCCCCCCCTCCTCCCCACATCCATCAGTCCTCAGTTTTTGTCAGCATTCAAGAGTCTCTCATGGTTTGCCTCTCTCCCTTTCCCCCACCATTTCCGCCCTTCTTCTCCCAGAACCCTTGGACTTTTTTTTGTGATTTTCCCATGGAAATTTCCCATTCATTCCTCAGCATCTTTCCCCATCACTGATACATCTACTATCATAGGCTCTGTCATGTTGTATGGCCTAAGAAGCAAAACTGCTTTCTCTACATTTAAGAGATGATGTGGAGCCCTTTACTGTTCTAGGCAGTACTTAAAGTTGGCAGCTATCTGTGTCATTTAGGAAATGTGTTAGAGCAATATTCTCAAGTAAATGTTATGCCTATAGTTCCAAAGAAGTCTAGCAAGTGTTGTCTCTCCTTCTTTGTGTTAGGAAGTGTGAGATGTGATAACTAGACCACTGGAACCTAATTTTCAGCATTTCATTGTCTATCCTTAGTGCATCTATGATACTCAGCAAGAGTAATCTAGTTTTAATGTCTTTATAATGAACACTTTCCTTAAGCCTCTCAAAAGCTTGGGCTATTACACCTACAAGTGCATTCCATCTGCACCTCTCCCACCTTAGTTTACTCCTGGAGAGTCTTAACATTTATGCAGTTCTACCCATCTCGGGCTGTCATGCTCAGTCTACCACCAGTGATGTCTATTAGGTTTGTTGTTGCTGCATAACAGTATTGTCACAAACTTAGTGGTTGACTATATCACACACATACTATATCTGACAGTTTCTGTACATTAGAAGACTGGGCAGGGCTTAGCTCTGTCCTCTGCAAGGTTGCAATCAAGGTATTAGCTGGGGCTACAATCTCATCTGAGACTCAGCTGAAAAAGGAAACACTTCCAAAGTCATATGGTTGGGGGCAGAATTCAATGACTTGCAGGCTGCTGGACTGAGGCACTCAGTCCTTATTGGCTATTAGCCAGAGGCTACCAACAAATCCTTGCTTTGTGTACCTCTCTGCATGGTGACTCACACATGGCAGCTTGCTCTTTCAGAGTCAGCAAGGAAGAGGGGGCCACAGCAAGATGGAAGTGATAATATAATATTAACTTAATCACATATGTGTAATCCTGTACAGCCTGTCATTTTTGCCATATTTTATTGGTTAGAAGAAATTTTCAGGTCCTACCTACATACATGAGGAAATGCTTATACAAGGACAGGTATATTAGGAGATGAAGATCAGGGGGTCACCGTAGGAACTGTCACCACAGATGTAGTTCCCATTGTCAACCAACCAGTGGATGATCCACCTCCAACTTTCCATTTTATTTCATTTTTTAAAATTTAAAAAAAATTAATTTATTTTTAGAGACAGAGACAGACAGAGTGTGAGTAGAGTATGAGGGGTAGAGAGAGGGGGAGACACAGAATCTGAAACAGGCTCCAGGCTCTGAGCTGTCAGCACAGAGCCCGATGCAGGGCTCTAACTTGTGAACCAAGAGATCATGACCTGAGCTATAGTCAGATGCTCAACTGACTCTGCCACCCAGGCACTCCCATTTGTTTTGTTTTTGAAGTTTACTTATTTATTTTGAGAGAGAGACAGACAGACGGCATGGGGGAAGGGCAAAGAGAGAGGAAGAGAGAGAATTCCAAGCAGGCTCTGACGTGGGGCTTGCTCTCACAAACCATGAGATCATGACCTGAACCAGGACCAAAAGTTGGACACTTAACCAACAGAATCACCCAGGTACCCCATCAAACATAGTATTTTAGAGTTCACTTCTTCAGACCACTCCCCATACCAACTGACTTAAGTCAGGTTCCCTGGGAAATAGAGTTAGAAATGGAGACTTGCATGTAGGAAGTTTATTATGGAATGCTTTTAACAATACTGCTTGTGAATGAGTGAGAAAAGCAGGATGAGTTGAGAGAGAAGGAAATGGAATTGCAATACAGTTGCAACAAAGGCCTTAGCTAATTCCATGGAGAATTGTGGAGCTGGGATGGCTCTTTGAAATCATCTTGAATTAAGGTCCAGAGGTCCAGGTCTTTGTACACCACATTCACCGGTTATTTGATGCAGGCTCCCCTGGGGATGGAGTGCAATCTTGGGTGAGACAGTTCCCTAAAGCCAAAAGCAACTTATGAAAAGGGACTAAGCTATGAGCAGCCAACAGTCAACACTCCCAGCAGCTGGGGGAATAAATACTTCAGACCTGCAAGGTTATCTGGGAGGCACATCACTGTAGAAATCTTTAATAAGTCGAAAGGCATGACATAAAATATAGTTCAGTGAACTTTCTGATGTTTGACTTGAAGAAAGTAAGAAAATTTAGGACCCAGGGGAATGAATGAATTTTTATGCTTTTGACTATTTTTTTCATAAATGTTTCTTTTTTCATGCAGACTACTCATGGAAGCTAGCTAGAGATCACACTCTTTGACAAGATGTTGGAGCTGGTATGTCCAGTAGGAACATTTTTAGCTACAAGTAAGAATACTTTATTCACAGTAGCTGAGATAATTTAGAATTCTTTTCTTGCATAAAAATTAGTTTGAAACTTTGTTCAATGGCTTTATAATGTCAAGGCCAATGTCAGTGATGCTCTTGGCCTTTATCTTGTAGCTCTTGTCTCATAGCTATAAATGTCAGCCATCCTGCCCAGTTTGAAAGAGAGACAGAAAAAGAAGAATGGATTCTCCTTTATCTTGCTGGCCTGAATCGTGTCCTAAAGCCAACCCTAAGTGCAGTAGAGGTTCACAGAGAGAATATTTCACTTTTTTCAGTACTCATAGTAGAGGCAGGCAAGGAAGAGGGAGATTTGGAATGGGTATAGTGAATCAATAAATTTGGTTTTCAAATCAGGTTTCTGTTTTGCTAATTGAGGTCAGATGCACAAGCGCTAAAGACCAGATATGAGATGATAAAATGCCATCATTTGGCTGAGAAGCCAAATCAAGACTACTATTTGGATGAAAGACTATTTGTATCACTAGGGTCCAAACAGGAAAACAGAAAAGTATGTGCCAAGTAATTAAGAGAGGGAACTGAATATAAGGAAATAATTTTAACAGTAGTGAAGGAGCTGAGAAGCCAAATGAACGACAGAGGCATCTAAAGATTGGTATGTGCAAGAGGCCACTATAATCCTTATGGCAGGAGAGACCAAAGGAGGAGATGCTATTGCCAGCTTCCAGAAGCCAGGGTTGCCCAATGAGAAGTGGTTCCACAACAGAGGTTAATTGGCTGGAATTGGATCATGGAAGGAGAAGCTGCCAGCAGGAGCTAGAATCACAGAGATGTTGCCCAAAGCAGAAAGAAAGGCAGTGGTGGCATGTCAGGGAAGCATGATTTCTCTCCTATTCTCACTTACCAATCATCCATCTCACTTCATTGCCTGAATCTAACTTGAAGCTAGCTGGCAAGGGAGCCTGGAAAATGTGGTTTGTAGGGCTCATTCCCTTTCTGTATTGAGCAGGGAAATGGAGAGGAACGGACTCAAGAGGAAATAAGCAAATTACTGGCACATCATCCCACCTGCATTTAGGGGTTCACTTTAGGAACACTTGTGTGGAAGCTAGTTTTTCTCCAGAAGCAATGTTGTCTTTGCTCTACCTCATAAATTGTTGAGTTCCCAACATGTCACATCATACAGATACGATTATTTTGTCTAAACTAAGAAAATAAGGTTACCATAAATTGATTTAGGGAAGTATGAACTATTTTTCATGAATTTAAAAAGTTTGAAAAACTTTTGAAACAGCTTCTGGTGCAGTCTAAAAGGCAAACTTGGGGCACCTGGTTAGTTCAGTTGGCTAAGCATACAACTACAGCTCAAGTCATGATCTCACGGTTCACAAATTGGAGCCCTGCATTGGACTCACTGCTGTCATTACAGATCCCTCTTCAGTTCCTCTGTTCCCCTGACTGTCTGCCCTTGCCCCACTGTCTCCCTCTCTCTCAAAAATAACTAAAACATAAAAAGAAATAAATAAAAGGCAAACTTGACTTTATAGGGGCAAAATCTTTTTGAGAGAGTTAATTATAAAAATTTAGTAAAACAATTTATTTTAACTTTCAAAACATAAATCAACATTATTGATCAAAACAGGAAACTGAACTAGGAGGGGCTAAGATTTTCATGTTAATCACGTATAAATTAACAGAGAATGTGAGCCATGGATGTTATATAATTTTTTAAAATATTTTTATTTATTTCTAGGAGAGAGTGAGAGAGAGAGAGCGTGAGCAGGGGAGGGTCAGAGAGAGAGGGAGTCACAGACTGAAACAGGCCTCAGGCTCTGAGCTGGCAGTCAGCACAGAGCCCGACGCAGGGCTTGAACCCATGAACCGCGAGATCATGACCTAAGGGAAAGTCGTACGCTTAACTGACTAAGCCACCCAGGCACCCCTATAATTTTTGATCCCAGAGGTTACCATAGCCACCAGCCACTTGAGAAGAAACTATAATCTGTTTTGACTATTATTAGTCAAAATGTAACTATCAGAATGCCAGAAAACTCACTGAATTTAATGAAAGTAAGCAATATGTTTTTTGAATTAGCAAATCATCCAAGAGCAGAGTGTTTTGGAGAAACAAGCAGTCTTTGGATTCTATTCTTCTTGTCATGTCTTGATAAAGTAAATCTGTGTTAATGGATAGGACTTTGTTAAAAAAAAAAACATAACTTCCAGGGACACTTGGGTGGCTCAGTCATGTAAGTATAGGACTCTTGATTTCAGCTTAGGTCATCATCTTGGGGTTGACGATCTTCCATTAGGCTCTGTGCTGAAAGTGTGGAGCCTGCTTGGGATTCTCAATCTCTCTCTCTGCCCCTCCCCTGCTCACTCTCTATCTCTCTCTCCCTCAAAATAAAGAGATACACATTAAAAAACACTTCCAAATCCAAGTGTATATAACAGTGTTTCTGCCTCTAAGCATGGGACTGGGACACATCTCAAATAAGGGAGACCACACATACTATTAACAATAATATTTATGCCTGACAGGTAGTATGCTAAGCAAGTCCTTGATATATATTATTCAATTTAATCTTCAAAGAATCTAATGAAGTAGGTGCTATTATTACACTCATATTATTGATGAGAAAACTTAGCCTGAAAGAGGGTAAATGTCTTTAAAATAAGATCATGCCTAGTATAATAATTTCAGAGACATTTAGATATATCCTGATATCTGGATTAGCCAAGAACTATCTTGAAAATGCATAGGAGCACATGTACCCCAATGTTCATAGCAGCACTCTCAACAATATCCAAAACATGGAAAGAGCCTAAGTGTCCATCAACGGATGAATGGTTCAAGAAGATGTGGTTTATCTATACAATGGAATACTACTTGGCAATGAGAAAGAATGAAATCTGGCCATGTGTAGCAACATGGATGGACCTTGAGGGTGTTATGCTGAGCGAAATAAGTCAGGCAGAGAAGGACAAATACCATATGTTTGCACGTATAGGAAGATTAAGAGGAACTTAACGGAGGACCATGGGGGAGAAGAAGGGGGAATTAGTGGGTAGAGGGAGAGAGGCAAACCATGAGAGACTCTTGAATGCTGAGAACAAACTGAGGACTGATGGGTGTGGGGGGTAGGGGGAAGATGGGCATGGAGGAGGGCACTTGTGGGGATGAGCACTGGGTGTTATATGGAAACCAACTTAACAATAAACTATTTGTAAAAAATAAAAAAATAATATATTTAAAAACATATGTTTGATATGATAAAATCCTATTATATATAAGAATTCAATAGTCCTTTAGGGTTTAGGGAGGTATGATTTAATTATTAAACTAACCTTAGTAATAATGACCAACCTAATAATTTATAAACTACGTTGAAGTTTTCAAGGTTAAAATGCAAGATCCTTACATTTCTCCTTCAAATAATTATACTTTTATGACTTTATCATTTATGAAAGTTTCTTCTGGTCTAAAGTGCATCGCAACAATAAGATTTTTATAACATGATTTGTATTCAAATATGTATATATTACTGAATTTCATATACTTCAAATAATATTCACTTAAAAATATTTTAGAATAATTTTTCAGGGCTGAAAATATCCATATTTACCTCAAGCTCCCTAGAATCTAAATTTTTTATTTATAGAAAAAACATAGACATAAAATGTGTATCTTTAAGAACTAATATGAATAAAAAGAAAACAGCGTGCCTCTTCATGTCTACAAATTACTGAATCTTCCAAAACTCTAAAAATACATTTGTTTAAAGCAAGATGTCAAGATATCTTGGGGATCCAATATGTAATTTTTGTTTAAAAGAACTTAAATAGCCATGTTGAATTTTTTCTGTTAATTTTGGAGTATTAAATATATTACATAAAATAATTTTCATTTTAAAGTGCATATGGTCATTTTATCATATCAGGAATGTAGAATCATGGGTCCTTAAAGAAAGGTTGCCAAAAAGTGAAACATTTCTTTATTCTTCAAGCTTGAGCATTTTTTTTCTTCCAAACTGGTCTCAGCTACTGAGTTTGTTTTCAAATGGTCTCAACTACTAATTTTGTTTTTAAATGTACCAACACTGTTGTAAAAATTTGGGAAACAAACCCAAACTCTTAACTTGACCACAGCATTTTCAGTAGTCTTCATGTTCCTCATAATACACATGCTTCCTGCGTTTGTAATCCTATAGCATTAGTACAATTATTAACCTTTTAAATGAAACTAACAACATCAATCATTGTCCTCATTTATGTTTCTGCCTGCTATTTACAACACCAGCGCTGATGGCTTCCTTTAAAAAAAAAAAAAAAAACACAAGCTCCCAGCTTTGCAATTTCAAGTGGAAGAGACAAAATCTGTGATCATACATATGAAAGATGAGGCCATATAGTCTGACATGATCATTGACAAGAGATGCTTCTGAGAAATGAATATGATTATCAACCACAAAGACTAAGAAATACTACTCATGTGTTTCATTTACAAAATGGGCAAAGTGAGGATTTCCTTTAGTTCAGCGTTAATCTTTGAGGATGATTCTTTCAGGGCGATGTCTTGAAGTCCCGTCTAGCCAATTCTGACACCCAACCCACCCAGGGCTTCCTCCGCTCTCCCCCACTCTCCTCCACCCTCCCTCTGAACCAAAGGCACACACACGCCCAGCCTGGCCAGACGATAAAGCTAAGATGGCAGCGCGGAAAGTACAGGAGCGGCGCTCAGTGGGGCTGGAAAAACAAAAGCAAAACTCTATGTATTCTTTCATTCTGCATTTTCTGTAATCACAGGACTCCCCACCTTCACCCCAACATACAGGCGATGTAAGACATTCAGTAGTAGCGCGCGCAGGATTGGCAGGCGGTGACTCTCGCTTTGCACGTTGCGAGAAATCCACATCTCCCGTCTGCAGCAACGGTTCAGGTGGACACTTGTGACTTGCCTTGGGGACCACCCTCCCCTCAAATCCCCTTGACAGTGGAATTAAGGGTGACTCCTAACGCCCTTTCGTTCCTGGCTTGCGCTCCATTCCCTGCCAACCCTTGGGGGCCTTCCCAAGTGCCCAGCTGCCACGGCAGAAGCCGTAGCATTGCCCAGGGAGCGCACAGTGCCCAAGCAGGAAGAGGAGGCGGAGGAGGAGAAAAAACTCTGCATTAGCTATCAATTTAGAGTGGAGTGGCTGTTGCCGCTGCCGTGGAAGGAAATGCGGCCATCCGCTACAGAAACGGCGCTCTCGGCCACCTAAGAGAGCATGTGTGCGGCTCCGCGCACGCCTAGTCGCTCGGCTCAATGACAAGGGGGTTCGTAGGAAATTATCCAGTTACCGGGTTTTGCGTGTACCCAGAAGGCTCAGGAAGGGGCCTTGTGGTAAAAACTGAAGTGAAATTAAGGGTGGGAGGAACTTTGAGAACAGTGCAGCCTCCGGGTTCAATTCCCACTATAAACTCCAAGAAGGTAATGACCGCACAAGCCTTCACCTAAACCTGAACTGGAAATGCTTTTCTGTGTAGGCATCATTCATTCATTCATTCATTCAGTCAATACCTGGTTCCCTTCTGCTTAGGACTAGAGCCTGTGCTAGGAGATGGGAATATAAGGTGGGAATAGACACATATATCATTCCTGTCCTCATGGAAAAGTCTAGTATGTATTGTTTTGCATGTTACAATTTGTGAAAAGCCATGTGCCAAGGCGGACATCCATCCTAGACTTGCCCACAATCTCATGCAATATTATTTTGACCATTATTCAGAGGGTGAAACTTGCCCAAAGACATACAAATAGCAAAGTCAGGATCTAAATTCTGATTTGTCAGAGCCTTGTGGCTACCTGGCTGGCTGCTCAACAGTAACGAGCCCTTACAGTTCCTACTTGTTCAGGCCTTTAGCTCTACTAGCCTTTCACGGCCTCTATACTTTGTCTTGGGGTTTGGGACACTTCCCATTCAATGGTGAGGTTTATAACTGTGCTGGAGCATCAGGACAGGGATTTAGTTTAACAAATGAAAACATAGGTGACCTACTATGTGCCAGTTTCTAGGCCAGGGGCTGAAGAAGACACAGAGATAAATCAGAAGCTCTTGTTTATGAGCTCCTGGTTGAGGAGTCGAGTACAAAACCTGTTTAACAGGGCTACTCACAGAGCAAAAAGTGACTTCCCATGCCAGTCCTTTGTCCCTATATTTTCATTATCCCACTTGTAGTTAACTTTTTTTTTAAAAATCAAAACGATATCCATCTGTTAAAGCCCCAGGTAAAATGTACTGCTTCAGCACTCTCTCCTTCACAAAAGCTAGACTTAATTTATTTCCCCACTCATTGTTTGTACTTTTCAAAACACTTAAGAAAGCTTTTTTTTTTTCTTGATCAGGACATATATGGAAAAAGCTCTTATAGATTTAAGAGCTAGTAAGTAGATAAAGAAAATAGTAATGATAGGACTTAAAAATGATTTTGTCAGGAGTATAAGTTAGGCAAACTCTTCAAACTGAGTGTCAAAAGATAAAACTTAGTAGTGATCAGGGTTCAGTGGCACATACATTTCTAGTGCACTTAGAAGGGACTAGCAGAACAGCTTGACACAAGGGACTCAGCTAATCTCACATTTTAATAGATAACAATGATAAGATCTTTGGTAGATATGACATTTTCAGATGTTCCAAATAGTCACAGTTACAGCTTCAGGTCATATTTGAGAATTACCTCTAGAAATGTAAGTCTGGGCAGAAAAAGATAAGGAATTAAGTGACCACTGTCAAGACATAAGTGTGGACTCTAAGGATGAATATGGGGCCAACATAATAAGTAAGAAAAGTACTACTGCATTAAGGTTTGGCTATGATGAAATGTTGAGAACAAGAATTTAGGAATGCCTCTGGCTTGTGAATACTTGCATATCTGTCAATTCCACTTTCATAGAAAAAAGAATACACTAGCTTACTACCTGCTTTTTTTTTTTAAGTAAAAGCTATTTTAATCCTAATAATAAAAAATACAAACGAAAATCGCCAGAGACTTCTAATTTGGCTGGCCTTCTTTGCCTTGGATTCTGAATTAACCAGCACTGTTCCCAGTAAATCTTCATGTTGGCAGCACACCCTTTAAGAAAAAGTAGCAGGATCCTGTGCTTGACACTGAGTCTCTGGCGGTGAGACATTCCCTCGGTCTGGTCCAAGTTCTCCCACCTGGAGGGAACCCCATTACCTGAAGCCAATAGCCTGTAGCTGACAGCCTTCCCAGCGCTTCCCTTACTCTTCCTCAAGCTGCTAGTAAAACCCGGAGAAGTGGCTCTCTTTCAGAATCCGCACCACTCAACCTCCCCACACCCAAAGCCCTGAGGCGGAGGGAGTGGTGGCGAGATGGGGGTGGGGAGGGAAAGGGACTGGGGTTACTGAGCATGTGCGGGGAGTGGCGCATGCCCAGTGCAGCCGGCAGCTTCCCATTGCGGGTAGCCCCGGCGGTGGCAGCGGTGGCGGCGGCGGCAGCGGCGGCACCGCCTCCTCCTCAGACTCCCGAGGTGGCGGGGTTAGATGAGCGGTCCCAGTAGCGGCGAGGGCGGCGCAGGGGGGAGGAGGAGAAGACGGAGGAGGAGAAGGAGGACGCTGTCTTTGTAGTCTCGTGCTGCGGGAGCGAGAGGCCGCCGCCGGAGCCGTCGTCGTTGGAAAAGGGCTGTGGGTGCGCGCGCGTGTCTGCTTGCCCGGCCCGCGGGGACGAGGCGGCGGCGGCGGCGGCGGCGGCGGCGGCTGCGAGGATGATGATGTGCTCAGCGACTGCCTCCCCCGCCGCCGCCTCCTCGGGGCCCGGCGGGGACGGATTCTTCCCAGCCGCCACCATCTCTTCCTCCCCGGCGCCGGGGGCGCTGTTCATGCCGGTTCCTGAGGGCTCCTTGGCCGCCGCGGGGCTGGGGCTGGGGCTGCCGGCCGCGGACTCCCGGGGTCACTACCAGCTGCTGCTGTCAGGCCGGGCCCTGGCCGACCGCTACCGGAGGATTTACACAGCTGCGCTCAGTGACAGGGACCAGGGGGGCAGCAGCGCTGGACACCCAGCCTCCAGGTGCGTCTCCAGTGCCCTTCCTTGCGCCACATACCGCGTGTGCGTGCGTGTGTGTGTTTGTGTTATGTGTACGCATGTATGTGTGTCTACGTACCTGGTTACCGAGCTTTCTACAAGCGCTAGATGCTGGGTGGTAGAAGCACTGAGCTAGGAGGGTGCGGTGGGAACAGCTTCTGCTCGGTGTGTGTGTGTGACTGTCTTTGTGGGGGGTTAGTAAGAGTGGGAGGTAGCATGTGATGCTAGAAAAGGTGATGGTGCCGGTCGGTTATGACACGTGTGTGTGTATTGTTGAGGAAGGAGGAGAGATTGGTTGAGGGGAAGAGGGCAGTCACGGTGAGAATTTGCAAAAGTGGTGAGGGAAGTGGCGTTTCCAGGATCTCTGCCGCAATGGTATTTGCGCGTATTCTTCCCCCAACACCCCCAATGATATTCCATCCTCCACTTTCCACCTCCCTTTAAAAATCTGCCTTTCACTAACGGGGGCAATGGCATAGGTTAAGGATAGTGTCAAATATATATAGGATGAATTTTAGATAATCATGCTTGAGGATAAAGCATGGAGTTTAAATTGAAACGATTTATGCAAAGGGGATGCAGGTGGAGATTTATGTGGATGTGAAAGGTGTCTGATACAGATTTTTAGAGCTATACTTTGGTAACTGGACCTTTTGGTATTCTAGAGGTGTGATTGCAGCTGCACTTGTGTTCTGATGCCCCATCGGCCATTTCCCTTCATCTTATGTTCTATTTCGTCTGTCACTTACAGGCTTTAGAGTAGAGGGGGTTAGGGGTTTTGTGAGGAAAAGAGGAAAGCTGTAGAACTTCGAAACAATGACTGCTTATACAATATTTACCTGCTACCAACTAAAAAATCTGAGTAGCTCCTACATCTCTTCCTAGGCTCGCTGCATCTTCAGCTTCCTCCACCATGTAGAAGATACTAAATCACTTTCATTTTCCTTTTCTTAAAATGTGTTTTTTTTTTTCCCTGAGGGTTCTCCTATTTTTTTCTTTTCCATGTCCTTACATGCCACATATCCTGAAGGATGATGACTGACTTGTTTCACCAGCTTGGCTTTGACAGTGGTAATTGGGAGTTGGCTTCATCATTTTTTTCTCACAGCTTCTTGCAACACATGGGGAAAGCATAGTAGTGTTTTGTCAAATAAGTTACAGAGTGTATGGTGTTTATTGAATGTGAAGTGTGTTAGACAATAAAAAGATGTCCTTTTCTTTCATTATGAAAGGGACTAGGCTGTAAGGCAGGAATTTGTAAGTTACCATAGTGAGCTGGAGTTCTAATCCTTTGCAGAGTTGTGAAGATGGAGCTTTGTTCACACTGCTTCTGGGTAAACCAGTCTTCTCATGTCTATAATTGTTGACAGGATTGGGCAGTTTTATTATAGATGGATATAAATGTATATAACTACCTTTTGCTATCCAAACTGAAGGCCACAATGGCACAAGTCTACTTCTTGCTCATGTTTTTGAAAATAGCACAATACCTCACTAGACAGTTTTCTGTGGTGGGTATAATTTTGAGCTGTGAGTCTCTGAATTGTGGTACATACATCTTTACAAAACCCTTTCAGAGAATTTGAATTTATTTTGTATGTTCCAGTCTTATGATTTGCTACTGGCATATTCCTGTTTTACCTTTCTACTAATATACTTATGTAATAATACAGTTTTGTGCATCTGGAACTAGATTAACAGTTTTAGACAAACTTAATATATTTTAATCACATATATAAAATTTATGTGTGAATTTTAGCCATTGATCCATTTTTGTACAAGCAGTCAATTACAATTAATGAAAAAATCAAGTATTTCAAGAAGTAGTCATGGAAACCAGCCTTAAGTTGTATAATATTGCCTTCTAGTGCTTGTTCAGAACATTATTCCTTATTTTAGTTCACATTATTTTATCTAAGTCAGCCTGCAACTCTCCTTTATTGAAGATTTGCTTAAGAATTCAAATCACATTTCTTATTAAATATGATGGGGCTAGTGGGGCTAGGATTTAGGTTGTGAATGAATGGTGTAATTATTTGAATAGGGGCACTAGTTGAGTTCGAGGAGAAGAGATCTATCAGACAGAGAAGGGAGCAAAAATAGAGGATGAAGCTCTAGGGAGCTTCAAATTTAAAGGTGTGAGAGAAAGGAGACAGTAAAGGAAGCTGAAAAAACAATGATAATAAAAAATTAAGAAGACAGCTGTGAGACAGCGGCAGCTCTGGTCCTAAGAAAGTGGCTTGAAAGTCCTTAGTGGTGTTAAATCCTTAAAAAAGTGAGAATACTTTCCAGGTCACTGATGACTTTTGAGGAAGTGGTCATAGATGTGGTGAGGAGTCATTGGGAGATGTTGGGGTAACGGAGTTGCAGGGTTGAGGGAAGGATATTCAAATATGGGAGAGTGGGTGGGAAATGTTCAGTATGTGGAAAAAGAGAAATTAAAGAAGTGAGAGAGGAGATAATCGATGTGAGAGAAGTCAGATCCCAGGGACATGTTTAAGATGTCAGGTGGAGAGGTTAGCCATTGAAAAAAGTTAAGGACTAGTCTTTCTTTAATATAGAAAGGGAGGAGCGAAGTATTAATAATAAAGACTGGAGTTGATTGAACATAAGAATTCTATCGTATTCGTTTTAGTAATCCCAATGTATAGCACAGTTTTTGGCATCCATTCTGTAAATACCAAAGTGTGTGCTGTGTGCCAGGCTCTCTTTTATGTGCTGAAGATGTAGCAGTGAGCAAAACAGACAAGGTCTCTTACTCTCTTAGACTTCTAGACTAGAGGGGAGAAATAAACAACTGATAGTTTCTGGTAGTGCTAAGTGACTATGAAAGAAATAAAACTGATTTCTTTAATAGATGATTTATAGTGGAGGAGCTATTTTAGGTAGGGTGGTCAGGATAGGTTTCTTTGGCAGTAGACATTCAAGTTGAATCATAATAATGGGAAGGCAGATCTAGAGGAAGAGTGTTTTAGGAAATTATAGAGGCTCTGGGGTGGAAACAAGCTTGTGTTCAAGGAAAAAAACAAGGCAAATGAGTTATCAGTGTTGAATGAATGAATTACTGTGAATTATGTTTTAGATGTCCTGTAGACTAGTTGAGGGATGCAAGGCTAATGGAGTCAGTGACTTTGATGGCATTCTAGTGACTCTGAAGCTAGATTAGTTTTACGAGTTTATTATTTTTTTAATGTTTATTTATTTTGAGAGGGAGGGGGGCAGAAAGAGAGGAAGAGAGAGAATCCCAAGTAGGTACCCCACTGTCAGTGCAGAGCCTGACAGGGGGTTCGATCTCATGAACTGTGAGATCATTACCTGAGCTGAAATCAAGAGTTGGTTGCTTAACCCTCTGAGCCACCCTTCAAGCACCCCAGAAGCTAGACTGGTTTTAAAACCTGGCTCTACCACTTTTTAGCTGTGTAACCTTAGGTACATTATATAACTTCTATGCTTTAAATTTTTTAAGAAAAATTTTATTGTGATATAATTGGCATATAACATTATGTTAGTTTCAGGCATACCACATAATAATTCTATTTTTGTATATATTATAAAATAATCACCACAATAAGCATAAAAATCTATCTCCACATAGTTAAAATTTTTTTCCTTGTGATGAGAACTCTTAAGATTTACTCTGTCAGCAGCTTTCGAGTAGACAATATAGTATTACTGAGAGTCACCATGCTGTATATTGCATCCCCATGACTTATGTATTTTATAATCTTTTTGAACACCTATACCTATTTTACCCACCACCTATGCTTTCCCATACCATCTCTCTCCCCCACCCATCTCCTTCCCAGCTACCAGGCTGTTCTCTTTTATCTACGAGTTTAGGTTTTTTGTTTTGTTTTAGATTTCACATATAGATAAGATCTTATGGTATTTGTCTTTGTCTGACTTATTTCACCTAGCGTAATGCCCTCAAGATTCATCCATGGTGTTATAAATGTCAAGATTTCTTTTTATATGGCCAAATAATATTCAATTGTATATATATACACCATATTTTCTTTAAAAAACTTTTTTTAATGTTTTATTTATTTTTGACACACACACACACACACACACACGAAGGGGGAGGGGCAGAGAGAGAGGGAGACACAGAATCCGAAGCCCGACTCCAGGCTCAGAGCTGTCAGCAGAGCTCCATGCGGGGCTTGAACTCATGAAGAGTGAGTTCATGATCTGATCCAAAGTCAGATGCTTAACCAACTGAGCCACCCAGGCGCCCCTATATACCACATTTTCTTCATCCATCCATCCGTTGATGGATACTTAGTTTATTTCCATGTCTTGGCTATTGTAAATAATGCTGCAATGAACATGGGGTGCAGATATCTTTTGAGTAAGTGTTTTCATTTCTTTAGATATATATTCTAATGTGGAATTGCTAGATCACATGGTGGTTCTATTTTCTAATTAAAAATATTTTTTTTAATGTTTATTTTTGAGACAAAGAGACAGAGCATGAGTAGGGGAGGGGCAGAGAGAGAGGGAGACCCAGAATCCAAAGCAGGCTCCAGACGGTCAGCACAGAGCCCACGAACCGTGAAATCATGACCTGAGCCAAAGTCTGGTGCTCAACTGACTAAGCCACCCAGGTGCCCTATTTTCTAATTTTTGAGGAACCTCCATACTGTTTTCTTTCTTTCTTTCTTTCTTTTTTTAATTAATTTATTTTATTTTAGAGAGAGAGAGGAGCAGAGGGAGAGAGAGAATTCTAAGCAGGGTCTACGCTTGGTGTGGAGCCCAAAGTGGGGCTTGATCTCATGATCGTGAGATCATGACCTGAGCCGGTATCAAGAGTTGAACACTTAACCTACTAAGCTACCCAGGTGCCCGAGGAACCTCCATACTGTTTTCCATAGTGGCTGCACCAATTTATATTTCCATCAACAGTGCAGGGTTTTTCTCTTTTCTCTACATCTTTGCCAACGCTTGTTATTTCTTGTCTTTTTGATCATAGCCATTCTGTGTGTGAGGTAATAATCTCATCATGGTTTGATTTGCATTTCCCTAATGATTAGTGATACTGACCATAGTTTCATATGCCTATTTTTCAACTGTAGGTCTTCTTTGGAAAAATGTCTTTTCAGGTCCTCTGTCCATTTTTAATTGGATTATTGTTACTATTTGTTTTTCCTTTTGAAATATATGAGTTCTTTATATATTTTGGATATTAGCCTCTTATCAGATATATGGTTTGCAAGTATTTTCTCACATTTTGTAGTTTGCCTTTTCATTTTATTGTTAGTTTCCTTTGCTGTGCAGAAGCTTTTTATTTTGATGTAGTCTCACTTGTTATTTTTGTCTTTGTTTATGCCTTATTTTTGTTGTATGTAGAATGGGTATAATAAGGATTGTTTTTTAGATTAAACGAATCCATATATATATAAAGTATATAATATATAAAATATATATAAAGTATATATATATATATAAAGTGCTTGGCACATTAAGTGCTATTAAATATTATTGATTTCTGCTGAGAGTGAGGGGACAGATGGCATTTGAGGACTTAATGAACGGGCAAAAATCAGGTCTTTCTCTTATTTTTGATCTCAGTGACAGTGATGAATGTGAGAGTAATGATTTCATTTATTCAGTAACTCAATAAATACATTTTTGTATGAATGAACAAATCAAAATTGGGACATTGGCTTGAGGAAAGGGTTGGGCTGGAAATGTGTAAAGGAATATTTGATAATTTCTGAATATGAATGAATAGCAGTATAGCATTACATTTGGGAAGAACTATAGCTCTGTGGCTAAATTTACCTTAGAGGCAGACTGTCTTGGTTCAAATCCCAGTTCTACCTTTTCCTAAGTTGGGCAAGTTAATAGCATGTCTTTGTTCGTTTCTTTACCTGTAATGTTATAGGGCTATTAAAAGGACATTGTGCCACTACATGGTAATGTTCATTAAATGTCAGCAGCTGCTGCTGCTGTTACTATTAAAATTATATATTTAAAACTCTAATCAGCATGATATTGTAAGTTTTTCCACTTAACAAAGAAATAGGAAAAAGTGTTGGTTGAGTTAGTTCAAGGTTAAAGTGTGACTGGAGGTCAAAAAAAAAAAAAAAGTGAAAGTTTGTTGACATTCTGTTTGGTAAAAAGGAAAGTGATATCAAGGAGGGGACTGATAGACCGGGAGATACAGAGGAATCAGGGTATGTGGGTTGAAGTGGTAGAAGAACAAAGTGGAAACAATAGAGATTATGGTTAAAATAGGGAATTGCTTTTCTTTAAGCTAAACCCACCTAGTTCCTTTAGCTTTTTTATCTTACGCATGGGATTTTGATTTTAAGAGGTCAAGTAGCCAGTTCAACAGAGGTTCAGGGATTACTCCTTGGTGCTAACCATTGGCCCAATAAAGATTTATAAGACATAGTTTCAATCAATACTTGAGTTTATTGTTTGGGTAATGGTGAAATATACAAAGGCAGGTACTTAACAACAATGTTACAGAAAATGGCATTCTGGGCTGCTGTGAAAGCATGAGCAAAAGGTGAGAAAGTACAGTTTGTGTGCAGGTAATGTTAAGAGCTCTGTTAGAGCCATCATGTAGGTGTTCATGAGGGAGAGTAGTGGGAATTCATTCTGGAAATGGAGGCTGTAGTAAGGGTGAGACAGCTTGAACAGCAAGGTACATAAAACTCTTTATGGTAGAGACGTTATTGTAGGAGTATTTTAGAGATGTGGGATTGGATTAGAGTTTATATATTTATATTTGTGATTAGGTAATAATTTGTTTCATATAGCTCTTGCATCTATGGAATCCTATATTTTAAGCAAAAACTGCTCTGTTGGCATGTTGGTAGGTAGAAATATGAAATAAATTAGTCCTAACTCAAGAGAAAATCTTGTGTTTAGGCTTAAAAATAAAAGGAAATGTTAACTTAAAAAGACTTGCATTTTAAGATATTTGTTTAAAAAAATCAACAGTAGTCAGAATACACTTTTTAATTAAAAAACATTAAATATTCAGGGGCGCCTGGGTGGCTTAGTCGGTTAAGCGTCCGACTTTCGCTTAGGTCATGATCTCACTGTTCGTGGGTTTGGGCCCCGCGTCGGGCTCTGTGCTGACTGCCAGCTCATAGCCTGGAGCCTGTTTCAGTCTGTGACTCCCTCTCTCTCTGACCCTCCCCTGCTCATGCTGTCTCTCTCTCTCTCTCCTAGAAATAAATAAAACATTTAAAAAAAAAAACATTAAATATTCAGTTTTTTTGGAGAGGAGTCAGATTAATCAAGGTTTAGTTTATGTATAATAAAATTTACCCTTTTAAAGTGTTCATTTGAGGGGCCTCTATGTAGCTCAGTTGGCTATGCCTCTGACTTTGGCTCAGGTCATGATCCCATGGTTCGTGAGTTCAAGCCCTGCATCCAGCCCCTTGCTGACAGCTCAGAGCCTAGAGCTTTCTTTGGATTCTATGTCTCCTTCTCTCTCTGTCCTTCCCCTGCTCGCATTCTGTCTTTATGTCTCTCAAGAATAGATAGACATTAAAAAAATAAAGTGTTCATTTGAAGAGTCTTAGAACCATCACCACAGTCAAGGGTAGAATGTTTCCATCATTCCAAAAAGTTTCTTCAGTAAATTCCCTCCTACCACTAGCCCCTGGCCACCATAGATCAGATCAGTTTTGTGTCACCACTATTTTACCTTTTCTAGAATGTCTTTTAAATCTAGCTTTTTAAGGGCTGGACCCCAGATACTGTTAGTCTCTATGTCTTCTATCCCTGTTATTTCCTGTAAATGGGAGTTAGGATTTAAGCTTCATTAAATTTTGGTTACACATTTTTAGGAAGAATATTTTGTATATAGGGCTGAGTATTGTATCCCATCCAGATGTTTTCAGATTGTGTCACTGTTTATTTTATTTTTAATTTTTTTAACGTTTTATTTATTTTTGAGGGACAGAGCCTGAATGGGGGAGGGACAGAGAGAGAGAGGGAGACACAGAATCTGAAGTTGGCTCCATGAGTTGTGTTGTGCCTGAATCGCGAGTCCCAGAGACCTCCAAGGAGTCGGCACTGATGCAAATACAAAAGGGTCTTTATTACAAGCTCAAGCAGGAGCTTACCCGTCTACCGGTGTTGTGGCAGCAAGGTGAAGCCCCGAACAATAGCGAACAGGGTTTTTAAGGAGTCAGGGACGGGGCTGTTACAGTGCATGTGTTGTACGTATAGCATCATCATATAAGCACCAATTACAGTTGTACAGCACCCATGGTAACAGCTTTGACCATTCAGTATCTATGAGGTGTTCATTACTTTTGGTGGGACCCAATCATGACTTTTGAGAATCTTTTGAAAATGACCAATTATGAGGTGAGTTCAAAGGGCCCACGTGGGGTTCAGGCAAGCGTTGAGAAATTGGCTAGTTTGTATCTGCAGTTCCCACCCTTGACTCAGACAATAGGAATGTTTTTTTGATGAGCTGAACTGAGGGCGGTCCGAGGATGGCTTTAGCCTTGAACAATCTGAGGCTTTTCCTGGAACTGGGACTAGGGCTACGTGCAGCCCGAGGTTGCTCTTAATGGAGGACTTAATTTTAGGCTCTTCAGTTGTTAACCCAGTGCGGGGTTTGAACCCACGAACTGTGAGATCATGACCTGAGCCGTAGTCAGACATTCATCTGACTGAGCCACTCAGGTACCCCGTGTCACTATTTGATAATGCTCAGTCTAATTACTTGGGCAAGATGGTATGCAGTAGATCTCTCTCCTGTAAATGTATCCTTTTTTCATAGGCAATCAGCAGGTAGGTAATCATGGGTCATAACTTCGGTATACTATGAATATCTTTCACCTAATGGCTTTAACCTTCTTTGATAATCCTTATCTGAGTAAATTATTTCGTTAAGGGTTTCAAAATGATGAGCTTTATACTTCTGTTATTCTTTCTGTATTTATTAGCTGGTGCTCTTCTGGAATGATGAGTTTCTCTCAACTGGTAATGAACTGTGGTTCCTCCTAAGAAGGCAGAGTAAATGCTAATTCTCTCCTCTTATTAGCTAAATTAGTGTAATAGTCCAGTAGTAGAGTTGTGGGTGCTTGGTTCACCACCCAGATCCCTTTGTTCATGTACAAGTGCCCCTAGCTGTTGGGAATACTGGCAGCTAAATAACTGTAGCTAAGTCCCTTTCCAGGCATTCACTGAGCCAAGAGAACTGCTTCCCTCAGAGTCATGCCTCTTCTGCAGGGTCAGCCTCTACCTGTACTCTTTAGTGATGCAAATCTCTGGCCCTCTTACCCTAAGGCAGGACAACCTTGAAGATCCAGCCCAACACCAGAGTCCCACATGGGATTGGCCAAGTCCTTCCTGTGACTGTATTCCAATTCAGCTCATTCCTCTGTTCCATCTTACTTCCTTCACTCTCCTACTGTTGTTGGTTCAGAGGATATTCCCAGTAAACTTTTCGTGTGCAGATCTCCATTTCAGAGTCTGTTTCCTGGGGAGTCTTACCTAAGACAGTTGTGGTGCCAAGAGTGATCTGAGGAAGTAGACTTTAAAAATGGGGTTTTTGAGGTAGACTCGCTGCAGGTTGTGGATGGAGTACTAATAACCCTTGACATATGCTTTGGCTGTGCAATTGTTAAACTTTCAGTAGTGGTGAATTGGAATGAAATTCCTGTAGAAGGCAATGCACTGGTGGATACAAATATTTTAAACTTTTGAGAAGTTCCGGGAAGTTATTACTTATAAGAACAGTGTAATCAGATGGTTGTTAATGATTGATGTTGATAGATTGGAGAAAGACAAAGGCTGAAGGTAACTGGGGGCAAAATGAGAAAGTTCGGTTATTTCTTTAACATCATGTAAAAAACCTCCTCTTTTACAATAGGAGGAAAGAAAAAGCTAAAGATTAGGCCCAAGACTTAATTTTAAGGGTAGCAGAAGGTTGAATTCTCAAGTCTTCTATGCCAGTGTCTGCTTTGGTTCGAAATGAATAGGACCCTAACTCTTGAGATGGGATATCTGAATTGATGCACTTGAAAACCTTGAAACCCCAAATTCCCTCAGGCTCTTTGGGCCTGCAAAAGCAGCCTTCTTTTCCTAGCTAGAGGGTAGTTCCCTGAGGACTTTTCTGCCCTTACTATCCCCATCTCTTCTCGTTTTCTCTCCTGGCTATCATCAAATCAATAACAAGGGTTCGGTCGCAAGAATGCCTAGCGGGAGATGCTGGGCCCACTAATGGAAGAAAATGGAAGAAAGGGAGTGCATGTGTATGCGTACACACATGCATGTGCTGAGTGATTCCCAGACTGTGCACTGAGACACCCTGAAACACCACAGCAGACACACAGGAATACGGGATATTTCAGAATTTTAAAGGAAACACATTAGCATCTGTCACAAATAACTAGCTTGAGGTTGTTCACAATTTTTGTTCTTTTTTTTTTTTTTTTAAAGTTTATTTATTTATTTTGCACAACAGAGGGAAGGACAGAATCGAGGCTTCACACTGTCAGCACACAGCCTGACTTGGGGCTTGAACTCATGAACTGTGAGATCATGACCTGAGCTGAGATCAAGACTCATGCTTAACTGAGCCATCCAGGCACCCCTAAGTTGTTCACAGTTTTGACATTCGGTCATACTACATTCTTTTTGATGATGCCATTATCTTTTTGAAGTCAGATTTTTGGTAGTTGCTGTGATACAAATCAAGCACTGCACACAAATTAGTGTGAAATGAAAAGGGAGGGTGGCGTGTTCAACCTGATAGCATGTTTGAGAAGTAGTGCGGTATCTAGTGTTGTACATGTCCTGTTCTTTTTTTCCCCTAATATTTATTTTGAGAAGGGAAAGAGGGAGAGGGAGAGACAGAGTGCTGGTGGAGGAAGGGCAGAGAAAGGAGGGGAGGGGGAGGCAGAATTTGAAGCAGGCTCCAGGCTCTGAGCTGTTAGCACAGAGCTCAGTGGGGGGCTTAAACTCCTGAACTGCGAGATCATGACCTGGGCCCAAGTTGGAGGCTTAACCCAGGCATCCTGTACACGTCCTATTCTTAAGCAATTGTGGCTATTCAAGAATGAAATAAAAATATTTGTCTTTCAATTTATGTGTATTTTTTTCAAATGGTTAAGTTTTTCGAACATAAATTCTTATTAATTATTTAGATCTAACTAGTTAATAAACACTACTGTTAGGTATTTCTTTTGGCCTGTAAGTGTTGTGGAAAAATTACTGATGATGTCTATGCAAGGGCCGAATAACAGACTTCTACTTATCAATACTCATTCAGCAACTGAGTTGCTGAGTGTCCTGCCTGAGTAGCGGAGTCTAACCATGCTCCACAGAGACCATGATTCATTTTGACTGGATTTGACACATATTTTAAGTATACTTTTGTCTTTACAGCTTGCAGGGGCTCAACCATTGCTACTGTTTGAGGGCTTACAGAGTGATCCATCAGCATAAGATCCCATGTAACTTTGTTTCAGAGTAAGGGACCCACTTTTTTAGGAAAGGAGGATTCATGGGATCTATTGTTCCATCATGCACCACATCACCCAGAAGTTTCTCACCAGGTAAAGCAGCAAAACAGTTGTGTTTGATGGCACAACTGTTGATGATACCTTGTAATTTGACATTATACTCTTCAAGGTTCCTAGCTGGAACCATTACACATGGTAATAGGAGTGATTCCTCTTAGCATCACTCTCAGTGATCCACTGGGGAATTTATGCTTCCTATCTCTGTAGCTGAGCACTAGGGGTTTAAAAGCCCCTGGCTTTCAGAAGGAAAACACTTGACAACAGGAGTCAACATTTTGACAGGGCTGACATACCAGATCATTGGGGGAAGGTAGAGCTGCTGTTACATGAGAGAGCATGGGGGTTTGGCACTACTGGGTGTGTCTTGGTACTTCCTTGTCCATTTATCATGGTAAATGGACATGAGAAATGCCTGGTGACTGACTCACAAGATCAGCCACCTGGACCAGAAGAAATGCTAGCCAAAGATGAAGGCAATCTAGAATTACTAGCAGAAAACAGGTTATAACTAAGTTTTGGCCTTGAAACTATCTGAAACACAGTGGTGGGGACTGTAGTTGGTCCTAGTTTACTTTCTCTGGAAAATTTCTCCAGGAAATAAGGACTAACCACAATTCTGGAGGAACTTTTCCCAGAATTTATATGAAGCAAGTGAATCTTAGTACTATAATAGATAGACTGTAGTGAATGCTATGGATTAATTTTAATAACTATTATTAATTTAATAATTTAATTTTAATGTAGATTCTCTGGGGTGTTCTAAAATCAATCATGATTCTTTCTGATTTCCAGAAATCAGAAATGCTCCCCCAACTTTTATTCCAGTGACAAGAATCTCTATAACAATGCTGAATAGAAGTGGTGAAAGTTCCATCTTTCCTTGTTACTTAATCTGAGTAGGAAACAATTACAAATTAGTCTTCCAGTTTTTTAGTATTATGATGTTAACTGTAGGTGTTTTGATGGCCTTTCCAATTTGAGGAAGTTCTTTAATATTCCTACTTTGCTGATAGTTTTTATCATAAGTGTGTTTTGAATTTTGGTGAATATCTTTTCTACATTTGTTGAAATTATTATATATTAAGAGGAAAAAGGTAAAAATTAAATTAGTTTTTGAATGTTGTCAACCTGGCATTCCTGGGATAAAACTTTCTCATATGTTATGTATTGTTGAATTAGGTAATATTTTGTTAAGAATTTTTGGGTTTAGATTTATGAAGGGTATTGTTCTGTTAATGTCTGTCAGATTTTAGTATTCTAGGTATTCTTGTCTCATAAAATGATTTGGGCAATAATCTCTTCTGTATTTTTAAAGTTTCCATGAAATTGTTTTAATTTCTTCTTGAATATTTGGTAGAATTCATCAGGGATACCCTCTGAATATCTTTTGGGGATGCTTCTGACAAATTTAGTTTTTTTAAATAGAGCTAAGGATATTCAAGTTTTTATTTCTTATGCCAGTTTTGGTAACTTGTGTTTTTTTTTTTGAGAGAAATTTGTCCATTTCATCTAAATTGTTGAACATTTTGGCAGAAAGTTACTCATAACATTCTTCTACTATTCTTTTCTATGTGGCATTTGTGGTGATAATCCCTTTTTCATTCTTCATATTTGAGTTTTCCTTTTTCTTTGATCAATTTAGGCAGAAGTTTGTCAATTTTGCTTATAAGTTCAAAGAAGCAATTTTTGGCTTTGTTAATTTTCTCTATTATTGATTTACTTTCTACTTTATTTATTGACTTTTCTGTTATTAGTATAACTTCTACTTTGAGTTACTTTGCTCTTTATTCTAGTTTCTTAAGGTGGAATCTTAGGTCATTTGATTTTAGACTTCTCTTCTAACATAAGTATTTAAAACTGTGAATTTTCATCCATGCACTGCTTTAGTTGCATCCCACAGTTTTGATATTCTGAATATTCTTTGTCATGTAGTTTAAAATATTTTCTAACTTTGTATCTTTGATCCATACACTATTTAGAATTATTTTATTTAACCTTAAAATATATTATTATTGCATTCTGCATATTTTGTATGATTTCAGTCTTTTAAAATTTATTGAGATAAGCCTTATCTCCCAGGATATGGTCTACCATGGTGATTATACCATGTACACTTGGAAAGAATTGTATGTTCTGCCATTTTTGCATGTAGAGTTCTGTGTTAATTAGTTCAAGTTGGTTGATGGTGTTATTTGTATCTTTTATGTCTATACTCATATTTGTCATGTTCTATCAGTTTCTGAGTGACAGGTACTAAAAATATCTACTCTAATGGTAGATTTGTATTTGTCCTTTTAATTTTCTCAGCTTTTGCTTTATGTACTTTAGGGCTCTGCTATTAGGTACATATACATATGTAATTATTAAAATTTCTTGATAGGGTAACCTGGGGGGCTCAGTCAGTTAGACATCTGGTTTTGGCTCAGGTCATGATATTTGGGTTTGTGAGTTCAAGCCCCACATTGGGCTAGGAGCAGAGCCTGCTTCAGATCCCGTCCCTTTCTCTCTGCCCTTCCCTGGCTTGTGCTGTCTGAAAAATAAATTAAAAACATTAAAAAAAAACCCACTTCTTTTTTTTTTTTTGCATTTCAATTTCTTTTTTATTTATTTGTTTATTTATTTATTTATTTTTACAAATAGTTTATTGTCAAATTAGTTTCCACATAACACTCAGTGCTCATCCCCACAAGTGCCCTCCTCCATGCCCATCCCCCCCCCATCCATCAGTCCTCAGTTTTTGTCAGCATTCAAGAGTCTCTCATGGTTTGCCTCTCTCCCTTTCCCCCACCATTTCCTCCCTTCTTCTCCCCCTTGTTCCTCCATCAAGTTCCTCCTAATCCAAAAAACCACTTCTTGATAAATTATTCTTTTATTTTATTATGACACATCTCTATTTATCCCTAGTAATAGTCTTTCTCTTGAACTTATTTAATCTGATATTAAAATAGTCTCTCCAGCCTTCTATGCTTACTGTTTGGAATGTAAGTTTTTTCCCATGTGTTTACTTTTAATTATATGTATTTTTATATTTAAAGTTTCTCTCCTTTAGGCAGCATATATTGGGTTTTACTTTTTTTAAATATTCTTTTTTCTTTTGTCAATCTTTGTTACTTGGAGAGTTTAGATCATTAATATTTAACATAACTATTGATATGGTTGGCTCTGGGTCTGTCATTATATTGTCTTATGTTTTCTTCTTTGTTTTTCATTCCTCTTTTTTCTGCTTTCTTTTGGATTACTCTTTGGCATCAATTTTATTTATTTATTTACTTATTTACTTTTATGTTTTATTTATTTGTGTGTGAGAGAGAGGCAGTGTGATCAGGGGAGGGTCAGAGAAAGAGGGAGACACAGAATCTGAAGATAGGCTCCAGGCTCTGTGCTGACAGCACAGAGCCCGACGCAGGGCTCAAACCCACCACCCGAATCTGAAGATAGGCTCCAGGCTCTGTGCTGTCAGCACAGAGCCCGACGCAGGGCTCAAACCCACCACCCGTGAGATCATGGCCTGAGCTGAAGTCAGACACTTAACCGACTGAGCCACCCAGGCGCCCCGTCTTTGGCATAAATTTTAATAAATCTATTGGCCTTTTTGGGTTTATCTTTTTATATTTTAATTACAGTGTATATACGTAACCTTTCACAGCCTACTTAGAGCTACTGTTTTATGTACTGCTTCACTTGAAATAGAGAAACCTTGCAGCCATACAGATCCTTTTTCCCCTCTACTTCGTTACCCACCCTCTTTATGTTATACTTGTCATATATGTTTATGGCTGCATGCTTTGAAAACCTCACCACTCACCATACAATATTTTTTGCTGACAATAGGCATAATATTTTAAAGAACTTAAATGGAAACCATGGTATTTTGTGTTTACCTGTATTTTTATTAATTCTGTTCTTCCTTCTTTTCCTGAAGGTGCCACATTTCCTTTCAGCCTAAACTACTTTAGCATTTCTTGTATAGCAGTCCGCTGGAGATAAACTTGTCTTTGTTTGTCTTCATCTGAAAATGCCTTTATTTTGCTTTCATTCCTAAAGGATATTTTAGGTGGATGTAGGATTCTGAGTAGACGCTTGTTTTCTTTCAGTATTTTAATGATGTTGTTCCACCGTCCTTTTACCATTATGATTTCTGATGAGAAACTTTTGGTAATTTGAATCTTATTCCCTTGTATGTAGTATGTCATGTTTCTCTGCTTTTAGGAATTTTTGGGGGTTTTGGTTTTGGTTGTTTGGTTTTGGTTGTTTGGTTTTGGTTTTCAACTGATTGATTTGATGTGTCTAGTTATTATTTTCTTTGAATTTAACCTCTTTGAAGAACACTTGGTTTCTTGAATCTGTAAATTTGTCTTTTACCAAATTTGGGATGCCATTGTTTCTTAAAATATTCTACCCTAATGTCTTCCAAGATTCTGATGACAATTACAGTAAAACATTTGAGATTGTCCCACAAGTCTCTGACTGTTCATTTTTCCTTTTGTCAGTTTTCTTTTCCTCTTTGTTCTTCAGATTTGATAATTTTTAATGATCTAACTTCAAGTTCATGGACTCTCCTCTGTCATCTCCATTCTTTTAGTGAGCCCAGTCAGTTATTTTATTTAAATTTTATGCATTGTATTTTTCCAGTTCAAAACTTCACATTTGGTTAGTTTTTAAAATAATTTCTCTGTCTTCTGAGGGATTTTTTGTTCGGGTGTGTGTGTGCGCTTTTATTTGATAGAGCATATTTACAGTAGTTGCTTTAAAAATATTGTTGGATAATTAGAACATCTGGATCACTTCAGTTAATTGTTTCTTCTCTTGAAATTAATCAAATTTTTCTTGCTTTTTTGCAATGTGAGAATTTTAGACATTGTGAATATTATGTTTTATAAACTTGAGGGCTTATTATAATTTTAGGAAAACTTACATTTTTGTTGTTTCTTTTAGCAGACTGTCAACCCATTTAGGTTCAGACAGCAAATTTGGTCTTGCCTTCTGTGGGTTCTCCTTCAAATCTTAGTTCAGTTCTGAGTCTGCTGTAATAGTCGGTCTTACCTGTACCTGTACGGCTCCAGAATGAGCCTAAGACTCGTATTGGTTTATAGACAGAATTAGGGGATCCCTTTCTTTCATTTTTCTCTTTTTTAGGATTTCCTACACATTCTCCAGCACTCAGGAGCCCCTTTCCTTAATTCCTCTGCCCAGAAAGAGAGGTTTAACTTTTGGATTGTTGCTGTATATACAGTGATTGTTTCCTAGCCTTTGGGCAAAGCTGTTAGAGAAAGGAGGGAAAAGAAACTGAACTGGAAGCTCACTGTCTTGTGGGTCATTTTTCTAAGTTTAACTCCACTCTACAATATGGTTTTGTTTGCTTTTCAGAGTTTTCAAGTAATTTTTTCTTTTATCTTTCTTTTCTTTTTTCTTTTTGAGTTTTGTCCACAGTTTTTAGTTGTAAACAGTGGGGGAATGATGGCTGTATTTGGGTTTATGCTGCCATCCTGGAACCAGCATTCTTTTTCTGACTGCTTTTAAGATTTTTCCCTTTATCTTTTGATTTTTAGTAATCTGACTATGCTTTGCCTAAATAAAGTTTTTATGTGTGTGTGTTTAACTTGTGCTTGGTATTCATTGAATTTCCTTGGTATTCACTATTTACAAAAATAGGTGGCAGACTAGATTTGGACTATAGACTATAATTTCCTGAGGTAGACTGTTGTTACAGTTGCTGGAACTACATTGTGAATTTGGGGATAAAATCAAACAAGTACAAAACATAAATATTAGCAAGAGCTAAAGTGTGGGGAACTCTGTGAATGAGAATAAGGACATAGAGGAGACTAAAAACATGTTATGACTAGGTTATTATGTCCAAATATTGATTTAAGAACAGTAGTGATAGCCGGGCGCGGTGGCGCGCGCCTGTAGTCCCAGCTACTCGGGAGGCTGAGGCGGGAGGATCGCTTGAGCCCAGGAGTTCTGGGCTGTCGTGCGCTATGCCGATCGGGTGTCCGCACTAAGTTCGGCATCAATATGGTGACCTCCCGGGAGCGGGGGGCCACCAGGTTGCCTAAGGAGGGGTGAACCGGCCCAGGTCGGAAAAGAACAGTAGTGATAGATTTAAACTTTGAATTTATAAAAATATCTGTGGTAGTATTATAGAGGATGAAAGATGCAGATTCCCAAAGCAAGACTGTCTTTAAAGAATCAGTTGTAGTGGTTCTGACAAGTGATAATGAATCCTGAGAAAAGACAGTGGGAATAGATGAAATGGAATGGATTTGAGAATGTTTTGGTGTTAGAAGGATGAAGAAAGAATGATAGGTGTAACATGTGACTACATTTCAAGTTTAGAAATAACTGCCTTTTTTTTAGATAGGAGAAGAGCTAGTTTCTCAAGAATCCATTCTTGGTATCCTTTTCTCTAAATTTTCTTCCTTTAATATTTCAGCTAGTCCTGTGATTTCAATTATTACCTAATTATTTTTTACTTCCTGGTGTGTGGTTTATAGCTAAAACCTTTTCCTTGATCTGTATTTTGAAAAGTCTGTTGCCAGGAGTCTCTATCCTATCTCAGATACATTATGTTCAGTATATTGAAAGATTCCTCATGAACATACCATCATTTATAAGCTGTCTCTTTTTCTGTATAGTAGCCAAATGTTAGCTAAATAGAAGTCTGAGACATCATCTTAAAGTTCATATCAAGAGATCATAATGACCTAATACCTACTCCCCCCCCACCTCCTTTTCCCAGAAAGCAAGGAGAAGTCACATTTTAGCGGGAAAGTAAATTGAGGTTAGGTGGAGAAAGGAATATTTAGAAATCAGTATTTAAAGGAAAGGAAGGAAGATGGTAGCTTGAGGAAGGAAACATAGAATTACCTTTTGGATAAGAGACACTGTAGTAGATGTTTTTAGTGTGCTAGCCATATCTCGTTGGCACTCATCTCCATGCTACTTATGTCTATGACTTTCTGCCTGAGAGCTTTCATACTGGCCATAAGATATTCTTGGCTTATAGGAAGGGCAAGCCAGAAATGTCAGTTAATACCTTTAGAAAGGCATTAAACCAGTGATGGTTAAGGAGTTGGTGGAAAAAATACCTCATTTTTCTCATTGTTCGGTGTGGGTAACTGAACCATGTTTGACACCATCTGCCAGAGTTCTCCAGGAGAATTATGCTCTAGCTGCCCTTCAGAGTAACTGGCTAATGCATTCTATTGATTGCCTTCCTTTCCCTATTTTACCTTTGATCCTCCCACCAGTGGTTTTCTCGGGTGACCCCTCAAAACGGTTACTTTTTTTTTTTTTTCAAATAGTTTATTGTCAAATTAGTTTCTACATAACACTCAGTGCTCATCCCCAAAGTGCCCTCCTTCATGCCCATCCCCCCCTCCCCCCCACATCCATCAGTCCTCAGTTTTTGTCAGCATTCAAGAGTCTCTCATGGTTTGCCTCTCTCCCTTTCCCCCACCATTTCCGCCCTTCTTCTCCCCCTTGGTCCTCCGTCAAGTTCCTCCTAATCCTCCTATACGTGCAAACATATGGTATTTGTCCTTCTCTGCCTGACTTATTTCGCTCAGCATAACACCCTCAAGGTCCATCCATGTTGCTACACATGGCCAGATTTCATTGTTTCTCATTGCCATGTAGTATTCCATGGTATAGATAAACCACATCTTCTTGATCCATTCATCTGTTGATGGACACTTAGGCTCTTTCCATGTTTTAGCTATTGTGGAGAGTGCTGCTATTCAAAACGGTTACTTTTAAATGAGTCCTTGAATCAAGTCTGCTTCTGGGGAAATGCAAACCAAGGTAGACACTTTAGCATGGTTATCTTAAATAAAATTTGTTTAGTAGTTATTTTTTTTTAAATACTTAACTTGAGAGAGCGAGAGTGTGCTCACACACGTGTGCTTGCAAACGCTAGATAGAGCCTGTGGGGGAGAGGCAGAGAGAGACGGATAGAGGGAGTCCCAAGCAGGTTCCTGTTCAGTGCTCGGAGCTCAATCTCAGGAACCTTGAGATCATGACCTGAGCCAAAATCAAGAGTCTTAGGCTTAACCAACTGAGCCACCCAGGCGTCCCTGTTTAGTACTTATTAAATACCTGGCATAATTCTAAGTGCTTTATAATCCACTGAGAGAGGTATTATTTTCAACCTGTTTTGCAGATCAGACAACTGAGGCAGAGAGGTTAAGTAACTTTCCCAAGATTACAGCTAATAAATGACACAACCTGCATTTGAATCTAGGCCATTGGTTTCTAAATTCTGTACTCTTAACCTGCTAGACTGAGGTACTAGGGCAGGAATAATGAACAAAAAAGAGAGAATGGGTATAATTTATGGAGTAAGGGCCTCGTAGAGAACATTTCATGCTGAGGGAAGGAAAGTAAAAGGAGTACCTTCATAATGGTGTCCCCATTTAAAAAGTAAAGAAGAAGATTAGATTATCTAATCTGAATAAATGGGCAAGGAGTGGGTTTTGAAGTGGCTAGAAACGTCAGTTTTTATGGTAGATTACCCCTATTATGAGAGAACATAACTGGCTCTAGACCAGCATTCTGATGATCTTCCTCAACTCTCAGTAGTTATTGTTTAGGGTTATCATAAACTAGGTTTATAAAATACCAATATAGAAATAAATATAGAATGTAGACAAATAACTCTCATAAGATGTAATATACATACTAAAGATTTAAAGGACAGGAAAAGGAGCTAATAAAGAAGACTGAGAATCATCATCAAAAGTAGAAGGGACCCTAAAATGGGTTGAAACCAAGAGGTGGGAGGAAGGTATTCATTTATTTATTTATTTATAACATTTATTTATTATTGAGAGACAGAGACAGAACGTGACCATGGGAGGGGAAGAGAGAGGGGGAGACACAGAATCCGAAGCAGGCTCCAGACTCTGAGCTGGCAGCACAGAGCCAGATGCGGGGCTTGAACCCACGAACTGCAAGATCATAACCTGAGCCAAAGTCAGAAGCTTAACCCACTGAGCCACCCAGGTGCCCCAGGAGGAAGGTATTTAAAGTAGACTGTTTGACAATACTCATATTGTCAAGAATGTGAAGGATAAAGACTGAAGAATGGGAGTTCAGCAGGCAGCAAGGAAGTTTGTGGGAGTCTCATACACTTGTAGGAGCTTGAAAGTAAGGGATTGAAAAAGTTCAAGACAGTTTTTTCCTAAGAAATTTAGTGATCAGAAGAAATAGAGAATCAAATAACCTCCTCCCCACTCCCATTTTGGAGGAGTCTTATAGGGTTAGAAGTCATAGGTAAAAGAGATTAAAGAGTATACAGAGAATGGATGTCAGTAGTTGAGTGAAATCCCAAGGATGGCAAATGAGATGGAGTCCAGTGTATGAGACATATACTTGGATGGAATAAGGGCCGTCTCTTTTGGGATGGTGGGAGTTGAAGGAGGAGGTTTCAGAACTGGAGGCCTGAGAGGCACATTTTTCACCTTTCTGTCTTTCTATGCTGGATTCTAGATACTTTTTTTCTAATCTCTTCAAATTCTCTATTCACCTGTGTCTGATATGCTGCATACCTACCTAGTGAGTCTTTATTTTATTTTTCATTTTCATACAAATTTGATATGATTTTGTTATATGTGCTATATTCCCCATATACTGCAGATATTTTAGTCTTTTATTTCTTTAAATTTGGTAAGCATAGTTACATCTGAAAATTTCAACTGCACTCTGTTCTGGGGTCTTTCTGTTGTCTATTTCTGCTAGTTTTCATGGTGCCTTGTATCTTTGTGGGCCTGCTTATTTGACTGTTAACTGCCATTACCCTTGTGGTAGCTCTCTGAGGCCTGGGGCAAATAGATTGTCTTCAGAAAGTTTTACAGTTGCTTCGTGGCTTGAGTGTTTTTCACCCACTTAGGCTTTGTTGTGTGTACCTGTGGTGTAAATCTGAATGAGGCATAGTCTAAAAGTCCTAACTTTTCAGAGACTTCTTTCCTCTCACCCTCTTTTTCTTACACTCCTCTGCCCACTGCCAAGGTGGTTTTATTTATAGGTTTTATCCCCCATCCCTAACCCCTCCCCCATATGAAGACTTCTAAATAGATCAGGAGACTGAAGCTATGTTTAGGAAATCTGTTTGCATCTTTCTCCTAGACCAGTTTGAACTGCTAAAATCTCTTTTCTCCTTACTAATTATCAGCCTAGGTTAAGTAAATAAAAGTTTCCTACTTAGTAATCAGACTACTGTTCCTCCCTAATTTATTTAGTGATGCTTGAACACAATGATGAGAGTATCATTACATTAATTACACAGGAGAAATAAGTCTGGTTTATATTGAAAAACTTCAGTTTACATAATAGTGGCTTATAAATTAGTTGATTTTTAAAAAATTAGTGTTGTATCTAGTGACCTGGGTAATTCACTTATTATTTGTGGATTACTTTGCACTTTCTATAAACACAGTTATCTGCAAATAAAAATGCTTTACTATTTTTTTAAGCCATTATGACTTTTATTTCTTTTGCTTGACTCACAGATTAAGGAGTTATCAGATTTAGTAATTAACAGATTACTTTTTTCCTTCCTTACTGAGGCATTCCATCACAAATAGTTGTTGAGTTTTATAAAATACTTTTTCTGTTGAGATCATATTCTTTTCCTTATTTTGTTATTATGTTGAATTACATTGATTGGAAACTACACTTTATCTATCCTTTTTATATATTGCTGAACATTAGAATTATTTTTAGATCAGTGACTTTTGTCTTTTTTTTTTTTTACAAATAGTTTATTGTCAAATTAGTTTCCATGTAACACCCAGTGCTCATCCCCACAAGTGCCCTCCTCCATACCCCCCTCCCCCCTCCCCCCTACATCCATCAGTCCTCAGTTTGTTTCTCAGCATTCAAGAGTCTCTCATGGTTTGCCTCTCTCCCTTTCCCCCATTTCCCCCCTTCTTCTACCCCATGGTCCTCAGTTAAGTTCCTCCTAATCCTCCTGTACGTGCAAACATACGATATTTGTCCTTCTCTGCCTGACTTATTTCGCTCAGCATAACCCCCTCAAGGTCCATCCATGTTGCTACACGTGGCCAGATTTCATTGTTTCTCATTGCCATGTAGTATTCCTTGGTATGGATAAACCACATCTTCTTGATCCATTCATCTGTTGATGGACACGTAGGCTCTTTCCATGTTTTAGCTATTGTGGAGAGTGCTGCGATGAACATTGGGGTACATGTGCTCCTATGCCTCAGCATTTCTGTATCCCTTGGGCAAATTCCTAGCAGTGCTATTGCTGGGTCATAGGGGAGTTCTGTTGTTAGTTTTTTGAGGAACCTCCACACTGTTTTCCAGAGGGGCTGCACCAGTTTGCATTCCCACCAACAGTGTAGGAGGGTGCCCTCTAGATGCTGGCGAGGATGTGGAGAAACTTTTGTCTTATTTTTAACTGAATTATAATTCATGTGTCATGAGACACACCATGTAAAAGTATACAAATCAGTGGTTTTAGTAAATTAGCTAAGTTGTGCAACCAGAACAGTTTTCCTCACCCCGAAAAAGAAATCCCATGCTCATTAACAGTCATTCCCCTTATCTTCTGCATCAGCCCCTGGCACCCACTGATCAGCTTCCTGTTTCTATGGATATGACTAATCTGGACGTTTCATATAAATAGAATCATATAATTTGTGACTGTTGGTGGCCTTTATTTCTTTCACTTAGCATAATGTTTTCAAGGTTCATCCATAATGTAGCATGTGTCTACTTCTTTCTTTTTTTATGACTGAATAATATTTCATTATATGACTGTACCACATGTTGCTTATCCATTCATCAACTGATGAACATTTGGGTTGTTTCTACTTTTTGAGTATGTAGTATTTTTCCTTCTACGTTCATTGGGGATACTGGCTTAAGATTTTCTTATTTTGAAATCTTCTTTTCAAATTTTGGTATCAGAATTATGCTAGTCTCATAAAATGAGTTGGGAAAATTTTCTTTTTATATTTATAGGAAGAGTTCGTTTAAGATTGAAATTGTTTGAAAGAATGTACCAGTGAATTGAGTCTAGAGTTTTCTTTGTGGGAAGGTTTTGGTTAGAGATTCAATTTCTTTAACAGATAAAGGACTATTCAGATGTTGTAGTTTTTTTTCCTTGTTTAGTATTGAGAAGTTATACTTTTAAGTGGAATTTGTCCTCATATTTAAATTGTGAAATTTATGGGCAACATCTGTAGTGATGTCCCCTTTCTTATTTCCCATATGGGTAATTGTGGTTTCATTCTTTTCCTGACCAATCTTGTTAGAACAATTTTGCTTTATTAATCTTTTTAGAGAACTTGTTTTGGTTCCTTGATTTTTCTCTGTTGAATGTCTGCTTTCTGTTTTATTGATACCTGTTCTTTCTTTTGTTTTCCACTCTTTATATTCTTTACATGCTGTTGTTTTTGTAGTTTCTAAATATATGCCTAGCTCATTTGCTTTCAAGTTGTCTTTTTTCATTATATGCATTTATGTCTTTGCAAATGTTGTACATTTTCCCTGAGCTGCATTTCACAAGTTTTTATGTCACATGTCATTTTTATTTAATTGAAAATATTTTTTGATTTCCATTTTAACTTTCCATTATAGGTCTATGACTCATAGGTTATTTAAAGTCTGTTTTTTTTTTTTTTTTAAGATTTATAAACATTTGGGAATATCTTAGTTTTCTTTCTTTTGGTCTCTAAATCACAGTCTTTAGAAATTGTTGAGACTTGGTCTATGGTACAGCATACTCTTGCCTATTTTGGTAAATATTCTGCTTACATTAGAAAAGTTACATTAGAAAAGAATGTGTATTCTTGGGGCACCTGGATGGGTCAGTTGGTTAAGCATCTGGCTCTTGATTTCAGCTCAGGTCATGATCTCGGGTTTGTTAGTTCGAGCCCCACATCTGGGCCCATGCTGCTAGTTCAGAGCCTGATGTGATTCTCTCTCCTCTTCTCTCTCTTCCCCTCCCCTGCTCATGCTCTCTCTCTCTCTCTCAAAATATAAATAAAAAAGAAATGTGCATTTTGCAGTTGTTGTTAAGGGTGATTTTCTGTTATGCTAATTAGGTTGATTAATCATGTTTTAATGTTTTTCTATACCCATGCTGTTTTGTCCTCTACTTGTTTTGTCAATTAGAGAGAGGTATGTTGAAATCTCCTCTTTAGATTGTAAAATCTTCTTTCTCCTTTTACTTTGCTCGATTTGCTGCTTCATGTATTCTGAAGTTATATTATGAGATGAATTCAAATTTGGGATTGCTATGTTTTTCTATTGAATTGATGCTGTTAGCATTATGAAATGCTCAGTTCATCTCTAGTAATACTTTTAGCCTTAAAAATTAATTTGTTGGGGCACCTGGATGGCTCAGTCGGTGAAGCATCCAACTTTACTTCAAGTCATGATCTCAGGGTTTGTGGGTTTGAGCCCCACTTTGGGCTCTGTGCAGACAGTGTGGTGCCTGCATTGGATTCTCTGTCTTCCTCTCTATCTGCCCTTCCCCTGCTTTGCATACTGTGTCTCTCAGTTTAATAAACACTAAAGACAATTAATTTGTCAAATATTAATATACCCATACCAACATTTTTTGCAAGGGTGGTTAAGTGTGTTTAGGATAGATCTTCTCCATTTCTTCTACTTTAGGTCTGTGTCCTTTTTAAAATTGTGAAATAGCAGTTATTAAAGGAAGACCTTCCTTCGTATTTCTTGTAGTGTTGGTATATTGACAGTGAATTATATCAGCTTTTGTGGCTCTAAAAAAAAATCTCTATTTTTGTCTTCATTTTTAAAGGATATTTTTGATAGGCACATAATTCTAGGTTGCTCCCTGCTCCCCTCTGTGCCTGCCAGCACTGTTCAACGCAGAGAATGGAAGCTATCAATCTTATTGTTGTTCCTTTGAGTGTATTTTTTTTCTCTTGTTTAAGATTTCCTCTTTATCCTTTGTTTCAGCAGTTTGACTGCCTAGAGATTTGGTGTGCCTAAGTGTGGTTTTCTTTGCATTTTCCTACTTGAGATTTCCTTGAGTTTCTTGAATCTCTGAGTTGATTTCTTTTCTCACTTTTGTAAAATTGTCATTAATTATTTCTTCACATATTGGTTTTGTTCCATTCTTTTTTTCTCTGTCTTGGATTTCAATTACATGACTATGAGATTATTTGATTATGTTCCACATGTTCATACTGTTTTATTCATCTGATTCTTTGTGTTTGAGTTTGGATATTTTCCCTTGGCCTGTCTGCAAGTTCATGAATCCTGTTTTCCTCTAGTCTATTCTGCTTGTAAAATCATTTGACAAGTTCTTAATTTTAGATATTTATTTTTCAAAAAATCCACTTGGCTTTTGTTTTTGTTTTAGTAAGTTCTGTTGAAAATTACATCATTTCATTCAAATTTTCCATCTTTGCATCTATTTTAAATCCTTGCCTCCTAACTTCAGTTATCAAATATCTTCAGTCTGCCTGATTGTCTGGTTTTCTCTTGATGATCTGTCATGTTATTTTGCTTCTTTGTGTATCTCTTAATATGTATGCGATGTGCCTAACCGTGTGTGTAAAAGAACAGTTGTTTTCTTTCAGAGAGATTTGCTATTTGCTGTGTTGGTCAAATATGATGAGATGTTGACAATCTCATCAACAATCTCTTCATGACAACAGTCCAGTCATGGATTAAGTAGACACCTCCCTCCCCTGGGATTCTGTCTTTTAGACATTGGGAGGCTGTGGGAAATAGACTCTGTCCTGTTGGCCCAGCATCCCTATATCCTTTAGTGTCTCATCACTAAGCTTTATATCATTGGGGAAACTGGCTGAGTATTTAAAGCCTTTCTAGATTTCTAGTCTCATTCTAGTTAAAGCACCACTAATTCCTGGTTTTCTTTAGTAGAGTTCCTCTGTTTAAACTAAGTTCAGTTTGACCTCACTTATACCCAGACTTTGCAAATACCACCATGGAAGAAAATGCCAATGGTCTGAGCTCACCCTCAAAGTGCTCTTTCATCTCTGGAGTTTTAGTTCATCTGCTCCTTAATTACTTCCACAGCATTCCTCTGCTAGTCTAGTATTTTAAGGAAAAGCAATCGCTTGCTTCTCTCTAGTATCTTATTTTATGGAAGTGGAAATCAGGAGTTTATCTTTGCGAAATGAAAATGCAGATAATTTTAAGAATGCTTATTTATGTAAGCATAGTGACATTTTGAATAGTTTAATCTGTGTTGCATCTAATAGTTATTTTTTTTCTTTCTGATATGAGCCTGTTTATCAAAATACACTGTAGTCCAGGGGTGGACCAACTATGACACACGGACCAAATTGGTTCAGTGCCTGCTTTGTGTGGCCTGTGAACTAAGAATGGTTTTGACATTTTTAAAAGCTTAAAAAAAGAAAAGAAAAATGTTTTGTGGCACATAAAAATTATATGAAATTCAAACTTCAGCGTCCAGAAATAGTTTGGAATATAACCACACTTTATGTTTATGTGTTGTCTGTGTCTGCTTTCATGCTATAATGGTTGAGTAGTTGCAACAGAGATCCTGTAGTCTACAAAAAAATATTTATAATCTAGCCCTTTACAGAAAAAAAAAACAAACAAACACAACTTGCCTGTTCCTGCCTTACACCAGGAATTTTTCCTTTCTTTTTACCAAGGGAAATTAAACAAAAAATTGAAATCTTATTCCGGAAGTTCTTTGAATTTGGACTTATTAAAACTCCAGTATTTTAGAGATAAAAGTCATCTCAGAAATAATCTCCTTCATCTTTTTATTTTATAAGCGAAGAAACAGATTCAGAGTGAGAGATATTTTTAAAGTAAATTATGACTAATTTTTGTTTTGTTGGAAAACAGACTCTGAAATAAGCTAATATAAAAGCTAATGATCTGTATCATGGAACAAGTTGCAAAATTCATTTGTTCTTATATTGCAGAAAAAAATTGGTTTTCCATAAACTGTGGTAGCTATTAAAATTGCTTCTTTGGAATTTTTAAAGTAAATAGTTTAAAAATAATTATTAAAGAATGTTAATAGCCTTTCCTTCTATTAGCACCCATAATTCTGTCAAATCTCACAGGTATGAGTTTCTTTTTGTGAAATGACTAAAAATCCTACCAGAACCGGTTCCAGACATTCTTCATTAAGTTCCTATTTGATTTAGAATTTAAAACGTCCTAAATCATCATAAATTCCAAGGTAAATTGTTAACTTGTGAGACTAATTTCTGGAATTTTTCCTTTCTTTTATCTGTCCATCCTTATATATCATGAAAAGTTTAAACTTAGTTTTCAGCTAAGCTTTCCCATTAGTCATATATTGGGATGTTAACTTACTAGCAAATAGCCTTTTTGTTTTCTAATGTTGACTGTAGATTTTTTTCACATAATTTTAAACTTATTACTTGCTTTTTGATAATCATCTAATTCTAAAACAAGCCAAATTTACAAAGAACACAGTGAAATCAATTTGTGAGGATTTGGAGAAAGCTGTTTGTATTCAGGAGTTGGTGTGTTTAGATTCATTAACATTGTTATAGATAATTAAATGCCAAATTAAATGCATAGGTAGAAGTATTTTGGGAATACATATTAAAGCCATTTGAACTTTAAAGATGTTCATTAAAAGAAAAATATTGGTGGGGCGCCTGGGTGGCTTAGTCGGTTAAGCGTCTGACTTTCGCTTAGGTCATGATCTCGCGGTTCGTGGGTTCGAGCCCCGC
>NW_024081047.1:1008959-1023109 GCF_003009895.1 Hyaena hyaena | reverse complement strand
AGAGGGAGTCACAGACTGAAACAGGCTCCAGGCTCTGAGCTGGCAGTCAGCACAGAGCCCGACGCGGGGCTCAAACCCACGAACCGCGAGATCATGACCTAAGCGAAAGTGGGACGCTTAACCGACTAAGCCACCCAGGCGCCCCAGTCATGTGATAATTCTTGAACACCCATTTTATGTCTGGCACTGATGTTGGTATTGAAAGTAGAGTTAAAATAAACTTTCTTTAAAAAAAAAATAGACATTCTTCATGCTCCCACAATGCTCATAGTTGAATAGACTGTAAGCAGGTATGCCTGTTTATGTGTAGCTCATGATACTATTCATCAGTCTTTCTGTCTACTTTTATAGTATGATATCCTGGGAAAACCTTATCTACACACATGATTTTTTTATTACCTACTTTGCACCAAACTCTGCATAAAATAATCTCATGGATAGCTCCTAAATGGACGTGTCTGGCTACATATCCTTTAAATGTATTGGTGTGTCTGAATCTATCCTTGGTCCTCTGCTTATTTTACTCTGAATAAAGCTTAGGGGACCTGGGTGGCTCAGTCAGTTAAACGTCCGACTTTGGCTCAGTGTCTCAGGTCATAATCTCACGGTTTGTGGGTTTGAGCCCCTCATTGAGCTCTGTGCTGACAGCCAGCTCAGAGCTTGGAGCCTTATTCAGATTCTGTGTCTCCCTCTGTCTCTCTCTGACCCTCCCCTGCTCATACTGTCTATCCCTTTCTCTCTCTCTCAGAAATAAATAAAGCATTAAAGAAAAAAATTAAAAAAAAAAAAAAGCATATAGCCATAGCTCTGAACTTCTTCCCTCTTTTCTCTTCTTCCTCTCTTCTTCCTCCTGCTTTTCTCTTTCTCTCAAAATAGTATTAAGCACTTTGTTTCAGGTGCTTTTCTGGACAAATAGGCTAGAACACTGCATAAAAAAGACATGGCCTCCATACTTTGGGTGCTTATAGCTTTATGAAAGAGTAGTGCCTTAAACACCCAACCTCATACATAATTACAGTGGTAGATTACACAATGGAACACAAATGTAAAATGAAATGAGAGTGTATATTAGGGAAACTAACCCAATCTGACATTCCTGAGTAAATGACACTTCTGTTGGGACCTCAGAGATGAATAGTGGTTAGCAGAAGATGTGGGAGAGAATGCCAGGAAGAGGGAGAACCTTTGTAAAAGTCCTGAAGGAGTTTATCAGCAGTTTCAGACAACTAGAAGGATGCTTTTGTGATTGGAGTATGATGAACAAGTTGGAGGGAGATACAAAATGAAGCAGGAGAGGCTGGCAGAGGCCAGATTTTGGTAAAAGATCTCTTAAACCATGCCAATGATTTTGGGCTTTATCCCAAGAGAATTGAGAAGATATTAGTAGGATTTTAAGTGGGGTAATTACCTACTTAGATTTGTGTTTATAAAAGTTGACTTGGGTTCCTGTATGAAGAATGGATTGAAGTGGGACAAATGTGGATGTGCAGAAATGTGTTAAGAAGCTTTTGCAGTAGACCAGGCAAGAAGTGGTGGTAACTTAGAGTGTAAGAATTGCAGCAGTAGGGGTGATGTAGACAGATTCAAGAACCACTTACAAGACATTGCTGACAAGATTTTGTGATTATTTTGGTTTAGGGAGCTGAAGGAACTGGCAGAGATGAATTTTCATATGCTTGTTCATGTCTGTCTTGTTGACATTTTAGTATCTTGAACTCACGCATCTTTAAAGTTGAACCAATTTTTCTTTTTGGAAACTGATTCTTTCCCTTGACTTCCCTATTTTTGTGAATGACATCCCTACCTCCAGGTGGCCTAGGCTTACAACTTTTGTTTTGGTCGCTACTTCTGTTAAGTTAGTCACTGAGTGTTAAGGACTTGACCTCCAGCATCTGGAGTCTCTTCCTTCCCCTCCTTTTCATTTTCTACCCTTCTCTTTTTCCTCTTCCTCCTCTTCTTCTTCACTATTTTTTTTTTTATAGCAGTAGCATTCTCTTCATAGATCTTTAAACTATGTTTTTCATTCAAGTCTTTGACCTTCTTGAGGGCAAGAACTTTTTCATCTCGTATTTTTAGTACTAACAGTGTGTACCTCAGCATGGCAGACATAAAAAAATACTAAATGAAAATAAAATCGTTTTCCTTGACTTTTGTTTCTTCCATTATAATTCTTTGCCACATTTCCCCCCTCTCTTTCTCAAAGGTATTTAGGGGCTTCCATCTGCTTAGAGAATAACTTGGTCTTAGGACTGTGAGGTAATGAAAAACTAACTGGCTGCAGGATATGAGAAGAGTAGGAGTTGGGTTTTTTTTTCTATAGTTATTGAGTAAAAAGTGCCTCCTGCCCCTTTTTGCACATAGTCCTCACTACTACAAAGAGTACATTTTTCTGAGAAGGGATATTTTAGTAGCATCCCTAGCTCAGTTGGTTGAGCTTTTGACTGCAGCTTAAGTCATGATCTCAACAACTGGTAGTTTGAGCCCTGCGTTGGGCTCTGTGCTCACAGCTCAGAGCCTGTAGCCTGCTTCAGATTCTGTGCCTCCATCTCTCTCTGCCCCTCCCTTGCTCATGATCTGTCCATTTGTCTTTCTCAAAAAATAAATATTAAAAAATTTTTTTAAATATTTGCAGATTTCAATATTTCAATCATTTAATGTGTATTTCTTAGGTTTCCAGTATTATTTTAATAGCTGCATCTTATATATACATGTAGAGTATATTGTTTCATAAAAAGAAAGTTTATAAGAGAAATATTCAAGTGTCTACTTTGGAAGTACTTATTTTTCATAGCTTTGTATGTCCTAATATGAACTTTCATAATTTTTTTCCATTTTTAGGAATAAGAAAATTTTAAATAAGAAGAAGTTGAAAAGAAAACAGAAGAGCAAATCAAAAGTGAAGACAAGAAGCAAGGTAAAACTGCTGACAATTTATAGGGAGTAAGGATTTTTTCATACAGTAATTTGAATAAAAATGCCATGATTAAAAAGGTATAACTAGCAAACCATTTCTATTTTTATTTTAAGTTTTTAAAAGCCCCTTATTACTTGCTTACACTGTTTAGTTTTTTCTTTAGGGCATTTCATGATCAATAGCCTGGAAGTTAATATCTGGGTGCTGAAAATTACTTACTATTTATTCATGTTATCTTTGAACACTTCTTTGGGGGAACGTATCCATTTCTCTTTTCTTTTTTACACTCAGATTACATGTTCTGGAAACTGAGTAAAACTGGCTTGTGAGTTGGGACGTGGATTTGGGTTCCTCGTAATGTCTGTCCATATGTCATGAATTAGGAGAATCTTGGTATACTTACATTCTGAGCTTCTTTTGATGGTGGCTGGCAGTGCAAAAGAAAAGACAGTGTAGAATATCTGAATTAGATGAGACCATGGAGATCAAGGACCGTTTTTTTCCATCTAATGCAGAAATCTCAATTAAATCTTAAACATTTTTACACCCTACAAGAGTGTCTTTTCTTTTAATACTAATAAGAAGCCTAGACAGGAGGAGAGGAATCATAGCTATGATTTCTGAACAGCTCCACTTTTGGTTAAAGAAGCACTAGCTTAGCTTGGCCTGTATATCATGTATAAGTTCCAGAGATAATTGTTTTCTGCCCTTTTTAATTAGTATTCTTACCATTTTGTAACTGAGAAATGTACTTTTAAGTAGTAAACCAAAAAGTAAAACTGTAGGGAATGAAATTTATTTGGTGGCTGTATCTTGAGACACAGCTGGATCCAGGGATTAAGTAATGTCATCAAATCTGTGTCTTTGCCTCTTGCTTCTGCTTTCTTCTGTGTGTTGGCTTATTGCCTATGTCTGAGGACTAAGGCTGCTGGGAGCTGCAACTTCATTTTCTTTGATCAAGGGGAAATCTCCTTTTTTAGTTCTAGCAGAAAGTCTTGGGTATGATTTTTGATTGACCTTCATCCATTTTAGCCTTGGAGATGGGGTACTTTGGTTAGACTGAGTTACATTTATAACTCTGTGATGGGTGATGGGTAGGTGAGCAGCCTGATGAGCAGGCCATGTGAAGTGGGAGGGAGTGGTTCCCCTAAGGAAGTGTTGCTGGGTGGGCAGGTAAATAATACATGTTAACTACATCATATTACTTCTGTTGGTGGGATAAAAGAGGGAAAGAGAACATTCTTAACATACTTGATACATATTCAGAATTTCAGCCTCTGCTTCTTTTTCATTTCTTGGTGTTATGTGCACAGAGTATGGGAATCTTGAAAATCTTTTTTTTTAAGGTTTCATTTGGTGATTTTCCTAAAAGTGGTATCATAAGATATCCAGGAAGAGGTGAGAAGTCGGGGTCTTTCATCCCTTCAATTCTGTCCTTAGCTTTGTGTCTTTAGTAATAAATCTTCCTTCTCTTAGCCTCAGGTTTTATATCTGCTTTTTAGGAGCAGCTTGTGATAATAATGGTACAAAAAGTTATTCATTCATTCCTAAAACATTAATTGCACACTCACTCTGTGCAGGCCTTATGCTGGATACATAGAATAGAAAGATGAATAAGAAATGTCTTCTGCTTATGATGAGCATATAAAATAATAAAATGATGTGGCTAGTCTCTTTGCTCTCTATTACCTTTTTTTTTTAAATTTTTTAAACAATTTATTTATTTTTGAGAGACAGAGCGTGAGCAGAGGAGAGCAGAGAGGGAGACACAGAATCTGTGTCTGAAGCGGGCTCCAAGCTCAGAGCTGTCAGCCCAGAACCCCATGCAGGGCACGAACTCACAAACTGCAAGATCATGACCTGAGCTGAAGTCAGCCGCTTAACCGACTGAGCCACCCAGGCGCCCCTCTATTACTGTTTCTGTACTATGTTTTATCTACCATCTTTTTAAAAAAACTTCTTAAGTAATGACAATGAGATTTTTCCCCCATATATTTAAGAACAAGCATTTCTTAAAAAAAAAAAAAAAGAACAAACATTTCTTTTCAGCAAATAAGTTATTATTTAGCTATACTACTTTTTTTCCTTCTTTATTGTTGTCATTGGTTCCTCTATTTCTCCTCATCCATTAGCCATCTCCTTGATTCAGCTTCCTTTTTATCCAGCTTAGAAAGCAGTCTTTTTAGAAAAAACCTTGCTTAATCTGTATTCATTCCCTATGGCTGCTGTGTACAAACTTGATGCTTAAAACAACACAAATGATCCTACAATTTTGGAAGTCTGAAGTCCAAAATGGATCCCACTGGGCTAAAATCAAGGTGTCAGTAAATCTGTAGTTCTTCTGGAGGTTCTAGGAGAGATTCATTCCCTTGCCTTTACCATCTTCTAGAGGCTGTCTACATTCCTTGGGTTGTGCCCCTTTCTACCTTCAAAGTTGGTAGTGACTGTTGAGTCCTCTCACACTGCATAACTCTGACACGTTTTTGTTGTTACAACTCCTTCTTTGACTATCCTGCCACCCTCTCTCATTTTAAGGACCGTTGTGTTTACATTGAGCCCACCCAGATAATCCCGAATAATCTCTCCATCTCAAGATGTGTAATTTATTCGCTTCTGCAAGGTCCCTTTTATCATGTAAGATAACACATTCCCAGATTCCATGGACTTGGGGGAAGATATTTTTGGAGGCTGTTATTCTGCTTACCACATCTTCCTTTCCCCTGTGTGTATTTATTACACTCATCTGATAAAATTTAACCCTATACAAATCTAGCTGTTTTCTTTTTCCTTGCAGGTGAGTACCATGTGCTGCTAAAAGGAGTTAGCAGTTGATATCAGTATACATTCATGAGCACCAATCTCAAATGGATCTTACATAGCTAGACTGTCTTCGTTGTCATCTTTTTCTTCTTTTTCTTTCTTTTTCTTCCTTCTTCCTTCTTATCAAGTAGTTCTGCCATGACTAGTTTATACCTTTGGCACTCTCCTCAAACTTATGGTAAATGCTGCCCTCTAGCAAATGACTTCACTTTCTTACAGAAGAAATCAAATCATTTCACAGGAAATTTCCTCAACATTTTGCTACCAAACATGCCTGTCTTAGGTCAGGATATTTAATAGCAGTATCTGAGACAGGGATTTAATGTGTATAATTCAGCAAGTTTTGAAATGTATAATCAAGGCTTAGAAAATCTCCATTGTCCCCAAGTATTTTCTTGTCCTTTGGTACATTCTGTCTCTCCCTACCCCTGTGGCTCTAGGCAACCACGAATATACTTCCTGTCATTATAAATTAGTTTTTATTTTCCAGAATTTCATATAAATATGATCATGTAGTATGTACTCTTCTGTATCTGGCTTCTTTCCCTCAGCATGATGGTTTTGAGTTGTGTCCATGTAGTTGTATATATTAACAGTTCTTTTTTTTTTTTTTTTTTTTGTTTTGCTGGTGAGTATCCCATTATATGGATATATTCCCAACTTGTTAATCCATTCACCTATTGATGGACATTTTGATGTTTCCAGATTTTAGCTATCACAAATGAAACTGCTATGAATATTTGTGTACTAGTCTTTTGCAGATATATGTTATATTTGTTTTGTTTTTGTTTTTTGAGGGGTAATACCTGGAAGTGGAATGAGTAAGTGGTGTTTCCTTCTGTGATTTGCCAGAAGACTCATAGGTATTAAAAGCAACTTCTATTAATGACTAAGATCTATTACAACCAAAGGTACTAAGTAGTCAGCCCGAAAGAGAAATGTATAAGCAGTATCTAGGGAGCTATGGCATAGGATTTCTACTCTTCCCTTGTCTGAGCACATATGACATGCTTTCTTCCTGGCAGTGAACTATAAGGATATGTATGGAATGTTTCTGCCCTGGGAAGCCCATTCCAGTCTTGGGATCTGGTCACACATAAACATGTCGTGCTGTGCAACCAGCCATGGTACCTGAAACTCAGATGCACATCATCAGTCTTGATGTTTGAGCAAAGCAACTGGATAAGCCAGAAGGCAAAGTCCATTGCTCTAGTGTATATTACAAAATCATTAATAACTTACATAAAGAAAACTCTAAAGACCCCATTCCTAATGATTGGCCAACGATCCGTCCTGGTTCCCATGGGGAAATACAAGGAGTAATCGATCATACCTGTATTGTAAACTCTTTCCTCATGGGTGGCATGGTAGATGAATGTTTAACTTGTTAAGAAACTGTTCAAACTATTTTCCAAAGTGATTGTTTCATTTTACTCTTCCACCTGCAGTGTATGAGAAATCCAGTTGCCTTACATCTTTGCAGACACATGGTATTGTTAGCTTTTAAAATTTTAGTCATTCCAAGTATATAAGGGTATTTCACTGTGTTTTTAGCTTGCTTTTTTCTAATGACTTATGATGTGAACATCTTTTCATATGCTTTTGGCTATTCATATCCTTTTATTGTGAAATGTTTTTCATATCTTGCCTCCTTTTTTTTTTTTTTAAGTTTATTTATTCTGAGAGAGAGATGAGCAGGGGGCAGGCAGAGAGAGGAGACAGAAAATCCCAAAAGGTTTGCATCATCAGCGCAGAGCCTAACACAGGGCTCTGTCTCATGAACCATGAGCTCATGACCTGAGAGCTGAAATCAGGAGTCAGATGCTTAACCAACTGAACCACCTGGCACCCCATTGCCTCCTTTTTTTTTTTTTTTTTTTGTAACTGTCTTATGGAGTTGTCAGAGTTCTTCATGTATTCTAGATATAAGTCATTTGTCAAATATCTGTTATCACAAATAATTCATCCTGTTCTGTGGCTTGCTTTTTTTCTTATATAGTGCTTTAAAAGAACAAAAGGTTTGAAGTTTTATAAATGATTGATTTATATATATGATTCATGTATTTTGTGTTCCAAGAAATCTTTGTCTACCCCAAGGTCACATAGATTTTTTTTTTTTTTTTTTTAGTTATTTATTTTGAGAGAGTGTGCATGGGCAAGCAGGGGAGGGACAGAGGAAGAGGGAGAGACAGAGAATCCCAAGCAGGCTCCTCATTGTCAGCGCAGAGCCTGATGTGGGTCTTGAACTCAAACAGTGAGATCATAACGTGAGTTGAAATCAAGAGTCGGACACTTAACTGACTGAGCCACCCCAGGTGCCCCCACGTAGATTTTTTTCTATATTTTCTTACAGAGATTCTATAGTTTTAGATGCTATATTTAGGTTTGTGATACATTTCAAGTTAATTTTTGTGTATGGTGTGAAATAAGGGTTGATGTTCATTTTTTCTCCTATTGGTATTCAGTTAATTGGCATTTTTAAAAAGACTTCTCTTTTTCTATTAAATTGTCATGGCATCTTTTAAAAAATTATTTGACCATCTTTGTTTGAACTTATTTCTGCAATTTATTTTGTTAGTTGATCTATATATCTATGTTTATACCAATACTATACTGTCTTCTTTACAGTAATTTTGAATTCAGGTCATATGTCTTCCAACTTTGGTCTTTTTAAAAAGTTGATCTAGTTGCTTTAGGTCTTTTACATTTCTGTATAAATTTTAGAATCAGCTTGTCAATTCTGTTTTTAAAAGTCTCTGGAATTTTTATTGAGGTTGTATTGAATTTGTATATTTGAGGAAGGGTTGCCATTTTAATGATGCTGAATCTTCTGTTAATGAATATAGTTTATCTCTATTCTCTTTGGTTAAGTTTTCTTTAATTACTCTCAGCAGTGTTACTTTGGTTTTCAGTGTACAGAGCTTGCACATAATTTTATTAAATTTAACTACTGTCGTTTAATTTTTTTTAAATTTTGAGGTGATTTTCATAATACAGTTGTATGAAGTAATACAGAGATCCTGTATACCCATCACTCATTTTCTCTGGTTGCTAAGGTATTGCATAACTGTAGTAAATATCACAACCAGGAAATCGATACTGATCCAACCTACTGATCTTATTCAGATTTCACCAGTTTTACATGTACTCATTTTGTATGTGTATATATATTTAGTTCTATGCAATTTTATCACATGTGTGAATCTGTGGACCATTACCACAGTTGATGTATAGAAGATTTCCATCACAAGGATCATTTTTGCTACTCCTATATAGCCACAGACATACATACCCCTACACTCACCCTCTCCCTGACCTCTGACAATCACCAGTCTGTTCTCTGTTTCTATAATTTTGTCATTTAAAGAATGATATATAAATTTAATCATGGGGATTGGCTGTTGTCACTCAGCATAAATCTCTTGACATTTATGCAAGTTTTTGCGTATATCATAAGGTTGTACCTTTTTTTTGCTGAGTAAGCATCCCTTGGTAGAGATTACATCATGGCTTGTTTAACCATTCACCCATTAAAGGTCATCTGAGTTTCTTGTTTTGGGTTATTTTGAATAAAACTGCTATGAATATTCATGTGTTGGATTTTAAATGAACATAAGTTTTTATTTCTTTGGTGTAAATGCCCAACAATGTAATTGCTGGATTGTACTATAAGTACATATTTAATTTTGTAGGAAACTGCCATACTTTTTTCCAGAGTGGCTGTATCATTTTACTTTCCCATTAACAATGTATAAGAGATTCAGTTTCTCCACATCTTCACCAGCATTTGGTGTTGTCATTATTTTTTATCCTAGCCAGTTTGATAGATTTGTACATTTTCTCATTTTGTTTTAATTTGCATTTTCCTGATGGGTTCCTGTAGTGAACTTGTTTGCCTTCTGTAAATCTTTTTCGGTGACATGTCTATTCATGTCTTTTGCCATTTTCTAAATCGAATTGCATATTTGCTTTTTACTGTTGAGTTTTGAAAATTCTTTATATATTCTGCATGCTAGTCTTTTATCAGGTATGTATTTTGCAAATATTTTCTCCCAGTCTGTAACTTTAAAGCTATTATTTTTTAAATTACATTTTCCAGTTGTTCATTCCTAGTGTATAGATACATTAACTCTTTCTTTTTTAAAATATTGATCTGGTATCCTGTGACTTTGCTAAATCCACACATTATGTCTAGAGGCTTTTTTGCAGATGACTTAAGACTCTCTCCAGGTCTTCTGCAAATAATGATGTTTGTTTTCTAGTAGGTACTTCTTCCTTTCTAACTATAATTTGTATTTGTTTCTCTTGGCTTATCATACTAGCATAGCTAGTATAATGTTGAATCATATTGCTGAGAATAGGTATTTTTGTCTTGCTTGCATCTTAGGGTACAGGCATTTAGTCTTTTAAAAGTGTTAGCTGTGGGTATTTCATAGATACCCTTTATCCATTTTTAGGAAATTTCTTTTATTCTTAGTTTACATACACTTTTTATCATGAGTGGGTGTTTGATTTGTGTCAAATGCTTTCTCCATGTTTATTTAGGGTATCGTATTTTTTTTTCTTCTTATTTTTGTTGTTATGAGGAATTATACTGATTACTTTTCCAGTGCTGTTACCATCCGGGATTTTGTTGATCATGATGCATTACCTTTTTCATATGTTCTTTGATTTGGAATGCTAATGATTGCTTGTTTTTAATGTCTCTGGAATATATACTTACACATTATTTGTCAATTAACTTTAGTACATATTTTTTTTTTCTAACAAGCAGTATTCCACTTTTTCCCCATTTATTTATGGAAGGGTAGAATTTTATGACCCAAGTGTTTTTGGTACTTGAGGTGTCATCTTATTTATCTTGGATATTTCCTGGACATACTCCAATTTTTGGAACTTGCATTAATAAAATATCTTAAACCAGTTCTGTATATTTATAATGTAAATGTTCTCACAAGTGTGATTGCGGTTGATGAATAAAATGCTGAGTCTGAACAGAAATTGACTTAAGCTCTAATAGTTAAATTGCCAGGCATGTGATTTTTATTTATTTATCAAGACTGGTAGCTCAGAGAGAGCTTCAGGAAAACATATGTCCATAATCTACAGAAATCTAATTTCTTAAAATTACTACTATTTAAATAAGAATGAAATTAGAAGAACTGACTAAAATTAAAGTTTGTTTTTTAGTTCTATTTCTGTTTAAGTCTCTAAATTCATTTTTAAAAGCTATCAAAATGTAATTCAATGTTTGTGATAGGTCATCAAGACTCTGTAATACATCTGATGTTCCTTAGAAGAGCACCAAATTAATATTCTTTGATACTCAACAGTTAAGCTTTGTTGGTTTTATTCCTATCATGGGATAAAAAGGTATACCTATTAGGCTCTTTGCCACTCTCCAGCCCTTGTCAGTCAGGTTATTGCTGTGTTACTTAGAAAGTAGTAAAGTGTAGAAGAAAGGGTACTTACTCTAAATTGAGTCAGTAGACTTAGATTGTCTTTGCTGTGTCACTATTTGACTTCTGCAAATTATCCAGCATTTCTGATCTTTAATCTTTTATGTAAAATGAGAATTGGTGATGACGTGAAGGAATAGGAAATTGAAATATTATATTTTCTGTTTCAGTCTGAAAACTTGGAGAATACAGTAATCATACCAGATATCAAACTACATAGCAATCCTTCTGCTTTCAATATTTATTGCAATGTACGCCATTGTGTTCTGGAATGGCAGAAAAAGGAAACATCATTGGCAGCTGCATCTAAGAACTCTGTGCAGAGTGGAGAATCAGATAGTGATGAAGAGGAGGAATCCAAAGAGCCCCCTATCAAGCTTCCAAAGGTAAGTCACTAAATTCCACTTGGATGGATAACTACAGGTGTTTGGGCTACAGTACATATATTTGCATTGCTGAAATACCTTGTATTTTGTTTCTTTGTTTTTTTTTTTTTTTTAATAAAATTGTACACTCAAAATTAACAGGGCTTATGGGTAAAAATAGGCTTGGGACAGACCAGGAAAATTCTATGCATCTTTATAACTGGAGTGCTAACAAAATCAATAATTGGTAATCCAGTGGAGAGTACTTGGACAACCCAGGAAGAAAGATCAGGGGCTTTTAAAAATGTACCTAAGCAGTAGAGTAGAAATGGAGGCTGGTAAGCATTGAGCCCTTGCAGATAGAAGTGGAGCTCTGATCTGGTGGGCTGGCATTAATGTGAGCATTAGCAGAACTACAGACTACCACAAGTCAAGAGCCATAGAGGCTGGGGGGTGCTTCCTTCTGGGGAGGGAGCCTTGGGTACAGGTATGCATTTTTATTTTTCTTGAAATGGAACCAGAAGGGCTGCTGGCTGTGCAGCTGCTGAGCTGAGAGCTTTTTGCCTTTTCTTCCTTAGATTATGATTGTGCTCTTGCTACTTTGGCTTCCTTTGCCTAGGAAAACATTACATATGAAGCAACAAAACTTCTGCATTGTTCTGATACCACTCCCTTGTTTACCAGAGACATGTAAGCTAATTGGTGTTAGAGAAGCATGTATTGTAGTAGAACAACTATTCTTAAGGTACTCCCTCCTATTTAAGTGTTAGTGTATTTCAAGACTGTAATGTTATTTTATATATAGTATTTTTTCTTTGTTGTAGGTATAGTTAGTATTTCTAACAAAAGAATAGTGAAATTATAGACCTTTTTAAAAGGGTATCTTTATCATAAGTGATTTATATGCCTACTGCTTTTTTCTAAATGTAAACATTTTTAAATGACTTCCTTTATCATAAATGATTCAATGTTGCCTTTTTACTAAACTGTTACCTTAAAACTCTGCCTTAAAAACTTTTTTATACATACACCCAGGAGCTATCATGCAAATATTTTGTGCATTTCATGGTGGCTCTTCCCAAGTGCACCACTGTCCTTCATCAGTACTGTCAGATTCTTCTCCCCTTATTGTCAGTGGATGGCTTGCTTCTGCTTTCATCGAGTAAGAAGTTTTGTGAACTTCCTCAGCCTTTTAGTCACCCATCTTTAAATTTTCTTCTTTTGGGACTCGTCCTTTAGTCCCTTTCTCTCCAGTGTCCTGAAGTATAATTTCTCTATTAGCTCCTTTGTTCTGCTTAAAACAAACAAGCTTATCTTTTCCATGTAAGCTCCTCTAGGTCAAGAGTTTTCCATCAAGCACTGACACATCAGGAAACAGGGTATAGTGATGAAGAATCTGGGCAGTGGAGTCAAACTACCTGGGTTCAAATACTCACCATTAAAAATAAAGGGCTGTGTAATGCTGGGGAAGTTATTTGACTTATCTGTGCCTTTGTTCAGTCAGCTATAAGATGGAGATAATATCTACCCCACAGGGTTGTAGTGAAGATTCCGTGAGTTAATAAATAATAAATGTGAAATATATCAGAGCCCCTGGGTGGCTCAGTTAAGCTACCAACTTTGGCTCAGGTCATGATCTCAGTTTGTGGGCTCAAGCCCCATGTCGGCCTCTGTGCTGACAGCCTGCTTTGGATTCTGTGTCTCCCTCTCCTGCTCCTCCCTAGCTTGTGCTCTGTCTCTCGCTCTCTCAAAAATAAACAAACATTAAAAAATTTGTTTAAAATGTCAAATACAAGCATGTGAATAAATAATAGATATAGTTATAAGCATCAGGTTAGGTGCAAATAAGAAATTGTATAGGTGCCAATGAATTTGAGTTATTTTTCAAGGAACTCCTCAATTTTTTAATAAATACTTTATGTTTAAGGAAATGAAACTTCTGGACAGTCAGTGAGACCATGTGACAAATGAGAGGGGAAGAAGTGCTGAGATGCCTTTCTGTAGAGGCACTCAGAATTCTGCGGGTTAGGGTGTGGGTGGAGAATGAAACTTCCAGGTGATGTTTTTGGCAGCCATTTGCATGACATGAAGGATCGATATAGAAGAAATGAGGCCTGTAGGGCTTGAGGAGATGAGAATTTAAGAGAAAGTGAGAAATGTTAGCATTTTTCTTTTCTTTTGACCTTTCTGCTCCACATGCTACTCCTCTACATCAGTTCCTTCCTTTTGTTTGCAATTGTTCCTCTCTTGTTCTTCTTGCCTGCATGTGTGGCTGTTGCTTTTCTTCTTTTCACTGAGTTTTTTTTTTCTCTCCTATTGCTTTTCCCTCACATGATTAAGACAGTTTTTATTTGTTGTTAAAGTATCATTTTGATGCAATTTCATTTTCCCCTTAAATTTTTAAAGTTAAATTGTAGACCTTGCTTGTCAGGGTTTTTTTGTAGGTTTTTTTTTTTTTTTTTTTCTTTTTGTAGGTCACTAATCATTGATATTTTATTTTTTAAAGTTTATTTATTTTGAGAGAGAGAGAGGGAGGGTAAAAGGGATGAAGGCACAGGGGTGGGGGGAGGGAGAGAATGAGAGAGAGAGAGA